>NC_133793.1:320256-365689 GCF_003597395.2 Chelonoidis abingdonii
ATCTCCTTCCTTAGAGGTTTTTAAAGTCAGGCTTGACAAAACCCTGGCTGGGATGATTTAGTTGGGAATTGGTCCTGCTTTGAGCAGGGGGTTGGACTAGATGACCTCCTGAGGTCCCTTCCAACCCTGATATTCTTTGATTCTATGAATCTGCCCATCTGTCACCAGTTGACAAAAGAATTCTATGGTATGTGTGGATGGCTTTCTACCAGAGGCCTGGAATAGCTGTGCTCTTTTCTACTCAGGGATCTCCAGCAAGTTCATATCTTCCAGTGCCACCACAGCCTGAAATAATGAAGCTACTAGTAAAGTGCTCTTGTCCCGTCCCCCACCACCACTCAAGCCACAAAAGCCAAATTTTAATTTAATAAACAAACAAACAAATAAATAAAGCTCTTGACATTGTCTTGAGGAATTCAAGGTCACAGCAGCTTCAGAGTAGAGAAGAGCAGCCAAGGAGAAAAAAGTTGCAACTTTTGCTGTGCTGTGACACAGGAGGAGGAAATAGTGTGCTGCTTCATTGCTTTTCAGGGACACTTACTGCAGAGGAGGCAGGGCATTCACCCAGCAAGGCAAGGACTTTCAGTAAGAGGGTCCAGAAACTCTGAGGGGAAAGAAAGAGGGCCAGAGATGACTGCTGGAGCATGACTGCAGCAGAGATTATTCTAGAGATGGGGCTGGGAAATGGTGGTGGACTACAATTATTATGATGAGGAGAGGAGGGAGCAGGACTGCCAGCTGCAGCATGAAGTGCAGTAGCAGCAGCAAAAAAACCTGTTCAAATGGTTGATTAACATGATGGCCAGCAGGCAACAGAACCAGCCAAGCCTTTGCCCCAGTGCCCATCCAGCTTATTTCAGTGACTTCTCCTCCATTCTACCAATCCTACAGCTACTGGACAATTCAGGGCAGGGGCGAGGGGAGGGAAAGAAGGGGAAGAGATTAGCCAGTCAGTGCAGTTCCTATGCATCGGCAGTGACAGGACTAATTGATGACATGCAATTCCATTGCATGGGGCATTGCATTTCTTGGTTTCATATTTTGTTTTATTTCTGTTTATACTTTGCTTAAGCTTGCAGTGTCTTGTTTGCACATTTGGTTTGTGGCAGTTGAACTGCCCGTGTAATAGACTTTTAATAAATTATTTTGTTGTTTAGTCCTGTGCAGTACGGATACTGGGAAAACAATAGAGACAGGAACTTCAAAGCAAAGATTTTAATAAAGTTTGATTAACAACACATAAAATTAGTGTGCTGCATTAATTTACCAAAGTTGTTGTGCTCATCTTCTCTCTCCTCCCATTTCCCCCTCCAAACTAAGAATGTAGGCACACAAGACTTACTTCACTTGCCTGGACACAGCCTCAGTTATCAGAGATACTCTTTCTGACTGCCTGTACTGGGCTTATAAACCAGCACTGCCATTGACCCACTCCTGGCCAAAGCATTTTCCCTTCTCCTTGCATATGTTGTTCAATACACATCACACCCCACTAATGTGAATAACGTTATACACGCTGGTAGCCAAATGATTTTGTAGTTAGCACCATCTTGCCTTCTGTCAGCCAAATGCACATTTGACCATCTTCCCACAACTGTTCAGTGTGAAATTAAACCTTCTTCTGCCCAGTGTTCTCACACCAGGGTAAGGCTTTGTGAGCCGGAGCAGTAGAATGTAGGCTGGATTTCCCAAAATAGCAGTGGGCCAGACACCCCTTTGATATTATATTATTGGGTGGGAATAAAGTGCTAGATCTCTGAACTACCCTGGCCTCATGGACCCTGCTGGTGCATCCCATATTAGTGTCCCTGAACCTTTCTCTGTGGTCGGCCAAGTCCTGCTTACTGCATTCTGTAATGCCTGTTCGTTCTCCCATCATTCCTCCATTGCATTTTGTTTAAATCCTAGGCAAAGAGCTCTCAGGGCAGGGAGCATCTTTGCACTTTGTATTGTGTGTTGTACAATTGATGGTGAGCCCTGCTTGGGATCCTTAAGTGCTACTGCAGTACAGATAATAACGATAATGTATTTACTGGCATTAGGCAATGATGGCATTTGGAACTTTGTGCTGTTGAACAGTTAACGGTGTTTCAGTCCAGAGCGGGCTGTGTTTCAGCACTGGGTGAAAATCTGTATAGTCAAGGGGTTTGTGAGGATAAGTGTGTGTGTGCAAAGTGCTTTGAGATCCTGGGATCAAAAGTGCTAAAGAAATTCAAAGTATGGTTAACACTTGAATCCACATTTCTCCTCCTGCTCCCACTCTACCTCTCGTTATCTGCCATCCCAGCTCCTCCACGGTGTCTGCCTAGGTTTCATTGGGCACACATCCTTTAATTCCAACATACTAATTCTTAGTAAGGAAAGGAATTGGAATTAACAGCGATGGAGTTTTCAAAATGTATTTTTGCACACAACACTCTTATTTTTTTTGTCTCTCTCTCTTTCCCCTGTAATACAGCATGGCCAGAGGGCAGCATGAGAGTGTTAGCAGGGGGCCTTATTCCCTGCCAAGGGAGGAAGGTTTGCTTTAGATTAACTAGAACACCTGACTCCAATTAGAGCACCTGACTTCAGTCATGTGATAAAAACCCCTGCTTCAGTCAGACAGTGTGGGAGTTGAAGGAGGAAGGTTTGATTGGAGCAGAGTGCAGGTTGCAGAAGTTGGAGAAGAGAAGAGTTTGATAAGAGAGAAATAGAAAGTTTGGAGGAGTGCTGCGGTGGATTGTGAAGTCCAGAAGAAACCCTAGGTAAGGGGCACCAGGCTTGTGTAGAAGGGAGGCAAGAAGCCCTTCACAAGCTGAAGGGTAGGAGAGGGAAGTAACCCAGGGGAAGGAACCGCTAGTTCAAGTGGTTCACCACAACCCTCAGGGCCCCTGGGTTGGGACCTGGAGTAGAGGGCGGGCCCAGGTCCCTCCCTCTCCACTCCCCTCCTCCAAGGACACTAGTGGAGTAATTAAGAACTGGTTCAGAGGCAAGCAATAGCGCCCTGAACCTACCCCAGAGAAGAGAAAGCGCGAGACCCAGCAGAACAGTACAGGCAATTTGCCACACCCCATTATCTGTTTAAACATCACAAGAGTCTCAAACTGTGGCTTTTCTGGAGCTTTCCATATTGTGCAGTCTGTAGAGAGACACTTGCCCCAGTGAGGAGTCCTAATTCTTAGTTTCCACTTTCCAGATTATCTGACTTCCCATAAATTATTTATCTGAATGGCGATGTACTACCTGACATGAGTGACACTATTTAACATAAGACAAACTAGCTGTAAAATGAGAACCTCAAAGTCTTTGGGGCATATTTTCAAGGTTATTTTAACATCCTAGTTAAATGTTAAACCACTGTTCTCTTATAAGGCTGCCTGTAATGTTGGGGGACAGTATAAATGAGAATAATATTACCCTAAAATTAAATTGTCTTTCTCAGATTTTAAAATGTCTATACAGGGTATTTTTATTCATTGAATTCTGTTTGTTGCTAATTTGCTTTCTGATTTTGTTTTGCACTAATGTCAGAAACACAACTGAAAGGAGGATCAGTAAGTTCTGTTTTCTGCAAGGCAATGTGGATTTCACGTGTGGAAGTTATTTCGATTTGCACCCAGGTTAAAGTGGGTTTTCTTTTTTGTTTTTGTGTAAATCAGTGTATTTTTCCCCATAGCAGTTGCCTGAAAATGGTTAGAACTTGGACTCTTCCCATTCAGGTGATTACAAAAGATGCTGCTTCCTTCTTTCTACAAGATTTTTTCATCAGTATTTTCACATCCATGTAGTCTTTCCCTTCACAGATTTTTTTGCTGTCTCTGCCTCCATTTCCAGCAGGCAACATGCTTGGGCTGAACCCGTTTCTCCAGTTCAGAGTGAGATTGATTACCCCCTGTGTTCCAGGGACTGCTTGTGTCTCCAGGCATAAATTCTGCCCTGCATTTTTTCATGCTGCTGCTTTTGGCAGTGTGATGCAACAGTAAGTAATAGCATGGGGCAGGGCTCAGCATGTCATGCATGCAGCCGTATGTCACAACAAATGGATTTACAAAAGCCACTGATATGATCCACAAAGCAGAATTTTTACACTGTGAAATCCCTTCCTGAGAAGGAAACCTGGCCAGCACACCATCATTTCTCAGTTCCAATGAAAAACGTCAGGCTTACCAGTTGCTGTTTATACTCTAGTGTAATCAGTGAAGAAGTGGGGAAGCATCTCTTGTAATAATGAACAACTTTCCTGTTCAGTAGTATAATATAATTACTGTCTAGTAAAATAAAATACAGCAAATATAAGGTAACGTGACCAAAAATGGACCGTAAAAGCTTTAAAAGCCTTCTTCCAATTACAATGTGTGCAACAGCTTAGATGAGAGCTACTCTAGATATGCTTTGGCACACTGGCTTTATTGTTATCTAGGGCTTGTTATGATGAACTTAATATGTCCTCATGCCTGATTCAGGTTCCAAATTTGATTCAAATGTAAGGCAGCATATGCTTCTAGGGAAACAGGGGCCATGCAGAGAAATCGATACAATTACACAGACAAGGATTTCACTTCTGGGAAGGTTTTCTGATTGCAGAACCTTTCTGTTGGGAATGGTCCTGAGCTGTAAGTTTGGATCCAGACTCATTTGGATTTGGGTCCAGTTTCCATGTCCCCTCATTAAACCTCCTTGAATTTAAATGTGCTGCTCACTGTGTCCTGGGAAAAATAATTGTTGGCCAGTGGGGAAAAAACTGAGGGTGGGTATGTGTGTGTGCTTTGCTCTTTCCACCCACTTTACTATGAGAGTCTGCTTTAAAGCCTATGTCCTCTGGTGAATGGAGAACTGCTCATTTTGATGTTCCTTGGCAGAGATTTGCTGGTTTGTTGAAGGGGAGAGTCTTTGGAAATGCTGAGCCCCCTTTGCTATCTGGAGTTTCATTTGTGTCCAGTTAAAGCAAGAAAATAAGGGATAACTGGGGGGTTCAGGGGAACTGAGAAGTGGGAGACAAGGGATTTGGAAGGAACAATTGCGTTGGATTTGAATCTCTCATTGGGAGAAATCAAAGACACATGGAAGAACTTACCTGAAGAAAAAAATTAAGAGAGATTCTGAGTGGGCAGATTACCTGTTTTGCTATCCTCTTTGATCAGCTGAGATCTAGGACTATAGGAATGGACCAAGCTCACTGAGTTGATTAAGATTCACAAACTGAGACTATCAGAGAGCCTAGTTAAAGTCTCACAGGGGAACTTTTAGTCCTGGATGGGCAGCATGCCTGTCTGGCTCAAAAACAGGTACCATGGCAGGACAGGTGGATTCTGCTAGTATACATGTGAAGAATTGGGAGCAGATCTGCTGACGATATAGCACAAAGTGACCTGTCATCACAGAGCTCTGTGGCAGTTACAGGCATCAGTGTTGGGCACAGAAGCCACACCATAGTCCTGGGACTTCATCATGTATCCTCATGCCTCAGGAATAGGATGCAAAAGGGTCATCAGGACAAAATAGAAGGGTGTGAACTAAACTGTAGTACAGTTGGAACCAGTTGATATAAGTTTTTGTTTCCTGTTTTGTGGTTGGTTTAGAGGGGACAGAAAGGATGTAAGTGAGGCAGAAGTAGCTTTTCAAGTTGGACTCAGCGGGTAGTGATCAATGGCTCAATGTCTAGTTGGCAGCCGGTATCAAGCAGAGTGCACCATGGTTGGTCCTGGGGCTAGTTTTGTTCAACATCTTTATTAATGATCTGGATAATGGGATTAATTGTACCCTCAGCAAGTTCGCAGATGACACTAAGCTGGGGGCAGAGGTAGATATGCTGGAGGGTAGGGATAGGGTCCAGAGTGATCTAGAGAAATTGGAGGATTGGGCCAAAAGAAATCTGAGGTTCAACAAGGACAAGTGCAGAGTCTTGCACTTAGGAAGGAAGAATCCCATGCACCACTACAGGCTTGGGACCGACTGGCTACACAGCATTTCTGCAGAAAAGGACCTAGGGATTACAATGGATGAGAAGCTAGATATGAGTCAGCAGTGTGCCCTTGTTGCCAAGAAGGCCAATGGCATATTGGGCTGTATTAGTAGGAGCATTGCCAGCAGATCAAAGGAAGTGATTATTCCCCTCTATTTGGCACTGCTGAGGCCACACCTGGAGCATTGCGTCCAGTTTTGGTCCCCCCACTACAGAAGGGATGTGGACAAATTGGAGAGAGTCCAGCGGATGGCAATGAAAATGATTAGAGGGCTGGGGCACATGACTTACGAGGAGAGGCTGAGGGAACTGGGGTTATTTAGTCTGTAGAAGAGAAGAGTTAGGGGGGGATTTGATATCCGCCTTCAACTACCTGAAGGGGGGTTCCAAAGAGAATGGAGCTCGGCTGTTCTCAGTGGTGGCAGAAGACAGAACAAGGAGCAATGGTCTCAAGTTGCAGTGGGGGTGGTCTAGGTTGGATATTAGGAAACACTATTTCACTAGGAGGGTGGTGAAGCACTGGAATGGGTTCCCTTGGGAGGTGGTGGAATCTCCATCTTTCGAGGTTTTTAAGACCCAGCTTGACGAAGCCCTGGCTGGGATGATTTAGTTGGTGTTGGTCTGGCTTTGAGCAGGGGATTGGACTAGATGACCTCCTGAGGTCTCTTCCAACCCTGATATTCTATAGTTCAGTCTCCTATCTGATTACCTGGTTGAACAGGTGAGTGGTGCAGTCAAGAGTTCTCTAATGGGAGAGCGTGCCTACTGTAACTGAGCTCTGCTCCAGGGAAACATCTGGTTTTGGATGGAGAAACTGAGATGGTGCTGGAAAGTCAATAGATTTAGGTACACTCCTCTGGATGTGCTAGTAGAAGTAAAGCCTTCCTTGCGTCTAGCTTAACTATGTGCCATAGCAGCTTACAGTTGGGTATGTGAGTCTGTCCCTGCTGCTGGGGAGGAAAGAAAAGAGAAATGCAAGTAAGGAAGACTCTTCCAGGACTATGACCTTGTGGCAGTTTTATTGCCTTTTGAACACTGTACATATGTAGCGGGAAACAGTCCCTCTCTCAAACAGCATAGAATCTAAATAGACAAGACAAGGACTCCTCATTCTTTTTGCTAATACGGACTAACACAGCTACGACTCTGAAACAAAAGGTAGGAAGTGTGGTTTAGTTGATAGGGAGCTGGGCTAGGACTCAGGAAACCTCAGTTAAATTCCTGGCTTAGCCATAGATTTCCTGTCTGACTCTGGGCAAATCACTTAATCTACACTTTGTCTCAGTTCCCCATTTGTATGGGGTCTGGTGAAGATAACAATCTATTAAGGGGCTTTCTGAGGCACTCAGACATTACAGCAATGAGAGCAATATACAAATTCCTAGATAGAAAATATTATTGGCCCAACTATACAGGTAGAGCACTGCAGCATAGAGAAGTTAAGTATCTTTCCCAAGGTCACACTGGAAGCCTGTAGTAGAGGTGAGAATTGAACTCATGGGTCTTCTATTCCAGTGTTTTAACCATGAGAGAGTCCTTTCTGCCCTCTAAATGTCCCTCAATTCTGACTCCACGGAAGAGGAAGGTGGTAGCCCAACATGCACAATAACATGGCATGCTGGTAACTAAAACAAACAAATTCCACCTGCCTTCACATGAGAATGAAGTGATGACTCAGCAGGTGGAACCTAGTTCCACCCCCGCAACAGCAATTAGTAATTGAACTTCCATTGTTTTGAGTATTAGATACTTAATCGGAGAACAGCACCCAAAATGTGCTGTGCTTTTCTTAAGTAACATGACAAATTGGCTGTCAGTTCCTAATAGCAATACAGCTGATACAGGAGATGTTTGTGCTGCCAGTTTAACAAGGGACATGGGGGATGGTAAGATAATTCTTGGTTCAGACATTAGTGTTTGGGTGCGGTAGTTTATACCTCATGGCAGAATGTTTCAGGCAAACGGCCAAAGTGAGGGAGAACTACACAACAGGGACATTTTAAGGGACCTGCAAACCAGTTTGATCACTAGTGATAAATGCTCAAAACACCACCCCATGCCCTGTCCACTGTTACTTGTAGAAAGAGTGTTTTGTTAAAGGCTTTTTATCTTGCATAGTGTCCTCTCAGACACAACCTGAATCTTCAGGCGTTAATGATGCTGTTGGCTGATGAGAAGCAGATATATATTTGGGGGACAACATGAGAATTGGTCTGTGCAATTGGATGTTTATTTAGCACCTGACATTTTCTTCTGTCAAGGTGGCTTTATAAATAGGCCTGGCAAATTTAGAACTCTGATCCTCAGAGCTTTGATCTTGGAGTTCAGGTTCGCATGTTACGTGCTATATACAATAATGTCACAATATAAAGAATAGTCAGTGGTTTTGGTTCTGTTCTTTACTTCCTCTTCACCTGTGTTGCCTGGTGAAACACAGACATTCCAATCCTTCTTCCAATTATGTGGGACAGGATAAAGGCAACAACTACTTAATGTGAATCTTCTTTTTCCTTATGTTAGTCCCATCAAATGGGGTCTACTCTACAAGTCTGCAGCCTCTACAATGCTCTGTTCAATACCATCCTCTGTTGCACAACGTGATAACATGTCTTTCTTTATGACAGCCCACCATTTCTTCTTGGCTTGGCTGGTTTGACTTCTCTTGGAACTCAAAGGCCTCTTGAAGGTCAATTAACCTTATGTGAATTGTGAATATTTTTGTCTCTAAATTTTTCCATGAGCTTCCTCAGTGCAAAACCAGCATCTATTGTCAACTTTCCTGTCATGAAGCCCATACTGATTTGCCATAACAAATGTGAATGCCAGTAACGAATGAAGATTATTAGACTATCCAGTAGTCTCCCAACAAAAAATGTGGAGGCTCCATTGCTTAAATCATTTAAAAATTGGCTTCGGCAACCCCCTGGAAAATGGACTGTATTGAACACCACTCCTGAATCTTCTGTTCAGGTGTGTATCCCACATTCATCACCAAGTATCTGATGTCTTCCCCAGAAACAGTGGGGAAACATACCAGCAGTGGCCAAATTCCAGAGTTACTTCTTGTGGGTACTTGGATGTAAGGGCAGGACACATATTACAGACCTAATACATAAGAAGGGCAATTTTATAAGGGCTTCTTTGGGGATAAAAGTTTGGGCAATGAGTGATTATTGCCACATTAAAGCAGTGTTGTTTCAGTTTCTGTATATAAAGTCAAAATTAGACAGGACCAACCTTTATAAAATCAGAGTCCTACTGAACTCTTCAGGCCTAGTGCAGAATGTGCAAAATGTGTCTTTCTTCAGCTAGTCCTGGGTTCATGTTGATGATCTCAGCATTCGGTTCACACTGAACCTGTCCAGAGGAAGATAAACTGTGATGACTACCTGAAGATGGAGCACTTCCATTTGCAAATCCTTTGAGGAGATGTTTGTGTATATCAGACTTCAAACAATTATCCAACAGCATCTGGAATATATGCCTGTAGAACTGGGGAAACTGCTTCAAGCCGTCTGTTTATGTGTGCAAGACCACAGGAGTAGGTGGATTTTTCTTTACTGCTCTCATAATCCAGGAGTCTACTCAGAATGAAGCAGGCAGAACTATAATTTGTGTGCATAGTTTTCAGAAGTGTGTCCCTAAAAAGAGCAGGAGTCCAGGCAATTCTGGATATGGCCTAGTTGCTGTAGGGAAGCAGCAGGGTTAAAGCAGGACTTTTGGTCATAGAACAACATCCTGTGGAAGTACTTCCCTGCAAAGTTCTTGGACTTGACATATGAACAGTTTTTGTTCAACATAAACTTTGGATGTTCCCCCCCATATTTTTAAATTGCCTGCCAGTCTAGTGTAAGGTAATGGCTATATGGTGTTCCTGTGAACCAGTTCATCACTACTGTTCATGTGAATTAGGTAATGTTTTGGTGAAGTGTTAGTTAATTGGATCTGTTTGAACACACAAGATTACCATACAATGTTCATATTTCTATCCTTGAAAATTGATTTTTGTTTGGCTGTCACTGTGCATTAGACAGGGATAATGGACACATTTTCAGTCCCATTTGTTATAACCATATAGTGATTTTATTGCCATCATACAAGCTAAGCTGGTACTGTTTAGTTTTATTCACTGAATAGTGACAGGGCTGCAGCTGCTCAATTTTAAAAATAACTCTTTTATATTGTCTAGGACAAAAATGTAGCCAATATAACAGTCATGCACAATGACAACATCTACAGCGCAGTTACACTTCTCCAGCACAGACCCAAAGTCACTGGACATCAGCCACTTTGGATCAAATGACCAGAGAGTCAGCTCCAGAATACCAGCCGACATCATATAGGCTTATCTCAATGGGGAAGATGTATTTTGCATAGCAGAAATTGTGCAAAGTTTTGAGTTCTAAAGCTAAATGCTAACAAAATTCTCAGTGAGACCATTAGTGATTTCACCTCAGAATGGTGACAAGACACAGAGCTTCCCCATATCCAACACCATCTTTGATATGAATAACTGGCTTCTTGTTATTGTCTTTTCAATGTAGGGAGATCCCAGGTGAAGCACATATCTCCTCTGTGCTATCTCCCTACCCACGCAGATGCTCTGATCTCTCCATTTAATCATTTTAAACCTCTAAAATGTTCTGGCTTCTTCAGTTTAACATTTTTGGGGAGCTGAATAACTAAGTGTGTTAAGTGTGGAACATGACACAGAGCTGAACTGAGCAACAAACTCAAACATGCAGGTCTGGATTAACTTTTTGTGGGCCTGGCGCCAAACATATTTGTGGGGGCCCCTGGGGAGTGAAGGGGCCAAGGGGAAGAGCACAGCGGGCAGGGTGGATTTGATTTAAATCATGATTTAAATCACTAGTCAGGAAGACTCGATTTAATCATAGTTTTCTACATAAGAATGCACTTTTGTTGGTTGTTCTTCTTGAGTCAGGGCAGAGGGCTGGGGTGTGGGTTGGGGCCATGGGGGTGCTCACAGCAGGGGGCTGGAGGGGATATGCCCCGATTCCAGCCTCTTCCCCAAGGCCCCACCCCTGCCTCTTCTCCACCCCCTCCCCCGAGCAGCGAGTGTGCCGTGGCTCCGCTCCTCCATCTCCCTTGCACCAGCAAACAGCTGATCGGCAGCAGAAAGTGAGGGGGGAGGGTGGGAACGCAGCACGCTGGGGGAAGAGGCTGGGAAGAAACTTGGCTGCCAGTGGAGCCTGTCCTTCTGCCCCAGGAGCCGGCAGCACCAAGCTTTTGCCCCCGCAGGAGAAAGTCGGGGGTGGAGAAGAGCATCCGGGGCGGGGCCCCTTTGTAGCGTGGGCCATGGTAAATCCGGTACTGAACATGATTGGAACATCTAACAGCTTCCATTACTTTCTAGAATTCCCCTTTCTGTTGCCTCTGACAGTGATAGACAAGGATAGAGGGATGAAGAGAGGAGCTTAACTAAATTCTGAATATCAGATCTGTAAGAGCAGCAGTGACAGAACTGCTATCACATCCTTGCTACAGCTGCCCCCACTTACACAGCATGGTTGCTGCTACTCCATGGCTTGCCCAATTTGTGGCATTGCTAATGCACAGAGAGGCAGAGAAGCAGTTCACTTGTATTTAGTGTATGTTCATTGGAAGATGTACTCCTGCTGCTGCCCAGTTCTACCCCAGCCTTTTTGTCCTTTCCTGTCACAGAGGGACCTGTAGGGACTCCCTTTGCATGAGGAGTGTAGATCACTTTCTGCCCATGCTCCCTGTTAGCTGGTTGATGCCATTATCTCACTGTTCATCTGATCTACTTTTGCTGTGTTTCATTATTCTTCCCCTATCTGTCCCCAAAACCCACTTCATTCTTCTGACTATTCTTATCTCCTTCCTCCTCCTCCCACTGGAAAGGGAAATACATTTACAAGTGGGGACCTCCTCTAATTTCAGTGCTTTTGCAATAACCGTGCTTTGGGCCACCAGTGCATTGTTTCCAAGGACTCCTGGGCCTGACAATGAGCCTGTTGCAGAAAGCAGAATATGACCTTTGACCCTTAGGTCACCTCCCACACGGCTGTGCATCTCCCACCATTGCTAAGTAAATGTATTTTTTACCACTGAAGCAGCATTTGGTTTATGGTGAATCTGTGATGCCTGATCAGTTGAAAAGTGATTGTTTTGCTTTTGTCCTTTCATGAAATGGCCAAAGAGGGCAATGCTTGCTGGTCACTCACATGTGAAATGTTTTGTGCAGCTCTAACATTGGATGGAAGTGAACTGGAGAAAAGCTTTGAAGAACTGTGGCCCCGTTTTCCTGTTTTTCACTGCTTTTCACCATTTGGTTGAATTTTTAATCCTAAATGTGTTTGTTACTTTAGAAAAGTATGTTTCATTCAGAAATCCCTCTCAGTCACCCATTTCTTTGCTGTCTCATCACTGAGGTTTTCTTCACTACCAGATCAGGTTTAACATTTTCAGTATTTCTCTGAAGATTGCATTGGAGGAGACAGAATGGTATAAATTATAGCTAAAAATATAATTTTTCTGTAACTGTCATAACAACATTTGGGTTAATTGATTCTCAATAGAATAATGACATCCAGAATGTAGTGAGAAATATTCATGAAGGAATCTGTGAAAACCTAGAGCTGCCTTACAGCCTTGGTGTAACAGAAAAATTCATTAGAGTCCATTATTTAACAAAAAATGAAAAATAAATATAAGCAGCCATCAGGGATTATTTTCCTCTCTAATTTCA
This sequence comes from Chelonoidis abingdonii, assembly GCF_003597395.2. Classification (NCBI taxonomy): domain Eukaryota; kingdom Metazoa; phylum Chordata; order Testudines; family Testudinidae; genus Chelonoidis; species Chelonoidis abingdonii. The sequence goes on from NC_133793.1 coordinate 332,934, forward strand.
GGACAGTTTGAGTTCCTATTAGTGTCAGTGAATTTTGATTTGGCATAACTCTAGCACAGTAGTGGGCTTGTAAAGTGTATGCCTCCAAGAGAAGGCCATCAGAACACAGAGAAGGAGAACATGTAGATGAAAGATGCAGAATCACGGTCTGCAGAGAGAGAGGGCGACAAACAAAGCTGAAGGTGGGAGGGGACATAGTAACTGTCCCTAAACATCTGGGAAATAATTAGGATAAGATAGGGGTGGTTAGGAAGCTAATGCAGGAGGAGTGGGGTTGTAAGCAATTAGGATAAGTGACATTTATACTGCATATTTTGATCAAACATCCCAGTGTGATACGCAAAGTATGCAGCCTGTGTGTGATCCTGCAGCTACCCTGCCTGCGCAGGTGCCAGTGATGGATTCCATGTGCAGAGCCCTCTGTATACAGGAATCACAGCACAGAAATGGAGACATCTTGGACCACAAGCTAAATATGCTCCTCATGCTGGCCCTCAGAGACCTGAATTAGGCCAGGTGGGCCCAATCAGCCAATTAGGCTGCAAATGAGGGAGACTTAAGTTGGAGGAAGCTAATTAGAAGAAGGCTTACCTGTGAGGGAGCAGGCATAGCTTCTAAAAAGCAGGGAGGAAGCCTAGTCCTTCTCCTTGAGGTAAGGGAGCAGGAAGGGGAGAAGCAGCCTGGTAGGAAGGATTCCAAGGGTCAGCAGTAAGTTGGTGAAGGTACAGATTTTAGCTATTTGCTACAGGGCCCTGAACTGGAACCCAGAGCAGAGGGTGGGTCTGGACTACCCTGTCAGCTGCTGCAGAGTGGGCCTGTTTGTGAAGGCAGGAAGACCGCCTAAGTCACTGTTGTATGACAGGCTCAGGGCAGTGGGCCACTTGACACTGCATGGACAGAGGAGACTTTGAAAGTCTGCCCCAGAAGGGGAACACACGTAGTGACCTGGCTGGAGGGCTGAGTGGTGAAAAGGCTGCAGCAGCTTCTGGAGCAAGAGAGACATGGAGCACAACTGCAGGAAGGAACATAAGCTATGCAAAGCTATTCCCTAGAACTGCCAGGTGGAGGCGCCATCTTGCAGTGAGTAGAACACTCTTGTCATGGGGGAATGTGGCAACTATTTAAATATTGCATGATAAATCTGCTACTCGATATCGTAGGACAGGAAGTGAGGATTGCTGTATCCATCTAAAACTCCATGGGAATTTTAGGTCTGCAGAATAGAATGGCTGCTTGGGATTTGGCCAGGGCACTAGGGCTAACACTGCAGTACAAGGACATTTCAAATTGGCTGTGGTTCTAAGATACCGCTGTCTGTCAGTGTAGAGTGGTTTGCAAATGCTAGTGCTGATTCTGTTGATCGAAGGGGTCAATGCTAGATAATGCTCTAATATGGTCCATGTAGAAGAAATTCCTAAGTTAGTAGAGAGGAAGGAGCAGATTTCCAGAAGGGTCCTCATTAACCTTCTGTTCAGGGACAGCTTTGCAGTTGGGAGAGAGATCTCCAGGGACCCCAGTGAACTGCCAGCTCCTGGTGATTTATTTGTCTCCCCATCCCTCATCACCCTCTCTCCTGAAGGTGTCAAGGGAGTTTGAAGTTTATCGGGATTAATCTGTGCTCCCAGGGAGTCTGAAGATCTAATAGTTTCCCACTTGTGCAAATGTGGAATGAAGTTGAACACAGCTATGTGTTTTCTACATGCTGCTACAGATGTAATAAACCCACAGAAGGTGGGTAAATGGCATGTGCCCTCTGTGACCCACTAGGTTTCTGGCAGCCAGTAAGGCTCTTTGCTCTTTGCTCGTGCCTGGCCTGCACAGAGCCTGTGGGAAGGAGGAGACAATAGTGACTGTAAGGGACAGAATAGAGGCAGGTCAAAGAGGACCACACTACCGGGGGCAGGGAGGGAGAGGTAGCACTCGGTAGGGTAGTACTGATGGGGTGAATGGGGGAGGCTGTCCCAAAGTTTCAAAAACCTCAGAGGCTCCCACAGTCCTCAGTAGCCCTTGCCCCAGGCTACCTTATGCTCTTTTCCCCTGTCCCTCCCTCCAAACAAGCCTCCTTTTCAGAATCAATCTGTATCAAAGTCCTCCTTACCACCCAGTGGCTTCTGACACCCTCCAATACCCTCTTCCCCACTGACTTTTCCAGCACCCCTATCTGCCCCTAGAGCCTCCTAGCCAGTCTGGTCTCTGGTGTGTGGGTAATAGGCTCTTGCTTCCACACACCTGAGGAGTCCTCAGGGAAAATCAGTGATGACTTCTCACTGTACCGTAACATTACATATGGAGCTGCCCAGTGCTCAGCAGCGCTGCCCTCAAGGAAAAGCAGAAAGAACAATGATAAGCAAGTGGATGCTTGACAGTTTAGCAGACTCATGCACACCAGGGTGTCCCAGGGAAGGGTTTAACACCCTGGCTTCCCTCCATTGAGTCGCACATTAAATACATGGGCATCCAGGAGTATCCATCCTCAGAGATTGTTCAGTCTAAATCCATGGATGCTGCAGTGAAATGAGAAATAGTTGTTGGAGCTGGCACTATAGGGCTATCTCCAGTATATTAGGTGGACTTGTCTTTGTTGAGGCTTTGTTATGATACAAGCTATAATGAGAACATATCAGTATAATCTAACTTCTTATGCTCTGTGCATACAGTATCTGAATGCCTGTAATATCTGAGAAGCCTGAATAGCCACTTCTGGTGAGGAGCATACAGTAAATTGGTAACATAGCTTCATACAAGTTGCTGTGCTGTGGGCTTTTGGATAGAGCCACCATGTGTATAGCCACTGGTCAATGGATCTGAGGTACAGCTATCTCCTCCTGGCTTGGTACTGTAACCTTTATGTTAAAATATTCCCAATTAATACTAAGTAGTTAAAATAAGGATGCAGTAAAACTCAACTTTTTTCAGGTTCGAGCCTATAGGTCAGCTAGATAACTTACTTAGTAGGGGACCAACAGGTGATACTTCGAATGATACAACCAAACTTGTTTAAAAAGAAAAATAACATTCATGCAATTACTGCTTACACAATACTTCAGTTAGACTTGCACTCAAGGATGGAATGGTGTACAGTTGGCAGTCAGTTCACTGACAACAGAGTGAGGTACAGCCTCATAATCCTGGAATCTAACGGTACCCTTTGGTTGTTAATTGCAGCTCTCCTCCAGTTCAGCAAGGCTACTCCTTTTCTACTCCATTATAATAGTAATTAGCATTAAATATATTTCTGCCACTTCCTTTTTTAGCTCTTTACATTAGACATTATTTAAATTAGCATCTGTACCAGCGTGCTTGCCATACTATCCATATATATATATAGAGAGAGAGAATTTAATAAAACATTCACGATTCTCAAAAACACTCACTACAAACTTTGCTCAAACTGTTAGCCACAGATAGTTGGAACGAAGTTTTACTTTACAAAAGATGGTCTATCTGTGGTGTTCTAACCCCTGTGCATCTATCATCAGTAATTGTGTAGTTAAGACAAAGGCAGATTGAGGTTGCAAACAGTCAGGTGATATTTATTTAAGAACCGGCTAGGGGCCCCTGAAAACTAATAACACAAGAACAGCTCGATTGTTAACACAAATGATGTAAATGGGGGTGAACCCCAGAGCCCCAAACTCTGTACACAATGGGGTACCCAGGACTAAACAAGAACTATACCATATATTGCAGACGCTGGACAGGAGAGCAGGAACGGGAACACAGACAGGAACCAGGAACAGGACCCAGACCTCAGGAACTTCGGTGACAGGTAAGTAGATCTTCAGTATGGTGTCTTGTGTCTTCTATTCTTATAGATTCATAGACTCTAGGACTGGAAGGGACCTCGAGAGGTCACCGAGTCCAGTCCCCTGCCTTCATGGCAGGACCAAATACTGTCTAGACCATCCCTGATAGACATTTATCTCACCTACCCTTAAATATCTCCAGAGATGGAGATTTCACAACCTCCCTAGGCGATTTATTCCAGTGTTTAACTACCCTGACAGTTAGGAACTTTTTCCTAATGTCCAATCTAAATCTTCCTTGCTGCAGTTTAAGCCCATTGCTTCTTGTTCTATCAGAGAGAGATTAAGCATACTTTCTTAGCCACGTCTAGTCGTTGATGAAGATATTGAACAGAGCCGTCCCAAACAGACAACGGTGCGGAACCCACTTGTTATAGACTTTCCAGCAGATTGGGAGCATTATAACTACCTCTGAGTATGTTATATCCAGCCAGTTATGCACCACCTTATAGCAGCCCGCATCTAAATATGTATTTGCCTAGTTTAATCGATAAGGATATTGTGCAGAGGACCTATTCAAATGCCTTACTAAAGTCTAGGTAATACGCACATCCAGCCGCTCTCCCTTATCCACAAGACCATTATCGCTATCAAGAAGCTATCTGATGGTTTGACACAATTTGTTCTTTACAATCCCATGTTGGTATTCCTATCACTAACCCGTTCCAAGTGTTTTGCATGATTCCTTTAATTACTAAGATCTTCCCGTGGCACAGAAGTTAAAACTAACTGTCTGAGTCTTCCTGGTCTGTTTTATCTTTCTTTTTATGGAGGCTGCACTAATTGCCGTCTTTTCCAGGCTTCTGGAATCCCCCCGTCTTCTCCATCGACTTTCAAAGATGAATAGCTAGAGGCTCAGATACCCCTCTTATTAACTCCTGGAGTATTCTAGGATGCTTTTCATCGGGCCGGTGAGCTTGCAGCGCATCTAACTTTTCCAATGATTTTCACTTGTCTTTTTTTTATTTATCTTCTAAAACCACCCCCTGACCATACAGCAGTCACGTGTTAGACATTCTTCAGACTTTCTCAGTGAGACCGAAGAACAAAGATCATGAAGCATCTCTGCCATTTCCAAGTTTCCTGTTACTGTTCCTCCCCTCCTCACGAGCAGTGGTCCTACCTTCCTTGGTCTTCCTCTTGGTTCTAATATAAAATTGATAAAAGTCTTCTTGTTTTCCCTTTAATTCCATAGCTAGTTTAAAGTTTCATTTTGTGCCTTTGCCTTTATAATCTTGCCCCTGGATCTGGGTTGTTTGCCTATATTCATCCTTGGTAATCTGCCTAGTTTCCATTTTTATGACTCCTCTTTTTATTTTGTAGATCATGCAAATGCTCGTGGTTAGCCAAGGTGGGCTCTGCACATTTTCCTATCTTTCCTACCATCGTAATGCTTTGCTTTGGGCCCTTAACTATGTCCCTTTGAAAAACTCCATATCTTCAGTTGTTTTTCCCAGTTGAGTCATGGAGGACCTTACCTATCAACTCTCTGAGCTTACCAAAACCGCTTCCTGAAATCATGTCTCTATTTTGCTGTACTTCCCTCTACCCTCCTTTAGACTTACAAACTCTATGATTTCATTTGAATCACTTCACACAAGCTTCCTTCTACTTTCAGATTTTCTCAACAAAGTTCCTCCCTATTGTGTAAATCAAGTCAGAACAGCTTCCCCCCCATAAAAATAAATGACATCCAGAATGTATGAGAAAATATCATGAAGGAATCGTGAAACCTAGAGCTGCTTACAGCCTGGTGTAACAGAAAAATTCATTAGAGTCCATTTTACAAAAAAATGAAAAATAAATATAAGCAGCCATCAGGGATTATTTCCCTCTCTAATTTCAGGACAAGTTCCTATTAGTGTCAGTGAATTTGATTGGCATAACGCTAGCACAGTAGTGGCTTGTAAAAGTGTATGTCCTCCAAGAGAGGCCATCAGAACACCAGAGAAGAGAACATGTAGATGAAAGATGCCAAATCAACGGTCTGCAGAGAGAGAGGGCGGAGCAAACAAAGCTGAAGGTGGGAGGACATAGTAACGTCCCTAACCTGGAAATAATTAGGAATAAGATAGGGGTGGTTAGGAAAGCTAATGCAGAGAGGAGTAGGGGATTGTAAGCAATTAGGATAAGTGAATTATACTGCAATATTTTGATCAAACAGCCCAGTGTGATACGCAAAGTATGCATCATGTGTGGATCCTGCAGGCTACCCCTGCCTGCGCAGGTGGCAGTGATGAATTCCATGTGCAAGAGCCCTCTGTATACAGGAATACAGCACAGAAATGGGAGAACATCTTGGACCAAAAAGCAAAAATATGCTCGCTCATGCATGGCCCTACAGAACCTGAATAGGCCAGTGGGGCATCCAATTAGGCTGCAAATGAGGGAGACTTAAGTTTGGAGGAAGCTTGAAAGAAAGGACTTACCTGTGAGGGAGCAGGCATAGCTCTAAAAAGCAGGGAGAAAAGCCTAGTACTTCTCCTTGAGGTAAGGGAGTCAGGAAGGGGAGAAGCAGCCTGGTAGGAAGGATTCCAGGGTCAGCATAAGTTGTGAAGACAGAATTTAGCTGATTGCTCAGGGCCCTGACTGAACCCAGAGCAGAGGTGGTCTGACTACCCGTCAGCTGCTGGATGGGCCTGTTTGTGAAGGCAGGAAGACACGCCTAAGTCACTGTTGAGACAGGCTCAGGCAGGGCCACTGACACTGCATGGACAGAGAGACTTGGAAAGTCTGCCCCAAGAAAGGGACACACGTAGTGACCTGGATGGAAGGGCTGTGGTGAAAAGGCTGCAGCAGCTTCTGAGCAGAGAGAGACAGGCAGCACAACTGCAGGAAGGAAACATAAGCTATGCAAAGCTATCCTAGAACTGCCAGGCTGGAAGCGCCATCCTTGCAGTGAAGTAGAACACCTTGTCATGGGGGAATGTGGGCAACTATTTAAAATTGCATGATAAATCTGCTACTCGATATCGTATGGACAGGAAGTGAGGATTGCTGTATCCATCTAAAACTCCATGGGAATTTTAGGTCTGCAGAATAGAAAATGGCTGCTTGGGATTTGGCCAAGGGCACTAGGCTAACACTGCAGTACAAGACAGTTCAAATTGGGCTGTGGTCTAAGATACCGCGTCTGTCAAGTGAGAGTGGTTTGCAAATGCTAGTGCTGATTCCCTGTTACGAAGGGGTCATGCTAGATAATGCTCTAATATGGTCATGTAGAGAAATTCCTAAGTTAGTAAGAGGAAAGGAGCAAGATTTCGCAGAAGGGCCTCATGAACTTCTGTTCAGGGACGCTTTGCAGTGGGAGAGAGATCTCCAGGGAACCCCAGTGAACGCCACTTCCCTGGGATTTATTTTGTCTCCCGCATTCCTCATCACCCTCTCTCCTGAAGGTGTCAAGGGAGTTTGAAGTTTATCGGGATTAATCTGTGCTCCAGGAGTCTGAAGATCTAATAGTTTCCCACTTGTGCAAATGTGGAATGAAGTTGAAACACAGCTATGTGTTTCTAATGCTGCTACGATGTAATAAACCCACAGAAGTGGGTAATGGCATGTGCCCTCTGTGACCCATAGGTTTCTGGCAGCCAGTAAGGCTCTTTGCTCTTTGCTCGGCCTGGCCTGCACAGAGCCGGGGAAAGGAGGAGACAATAGTGACTGTAAGGGACAGAATAATGGGGGCAGGTCAAAGAGGACCACCACTACCGGGGGCAGGGAGGGAGAGGTACAACTCGTAGGGTAGTACCTGATGGGGTGAAACTGGGGGATGGCTGTCCCAAAGTTCAAAAACCTCAAGAGGCTCCCACAGTCCCAGTACCTTGCCCCAGGCTACCTATGCTCTTCCTGTCCCTCCCTCCAAACAAGCTCCTGTTCAAGAAAATCAATCTGTATCAAGTCCGCCTTACCAGCCCAAGTTGGGGGCCCCTTTTTCCCTTTTTGACCAACCCCTGCCAATACCTCTTCCCACTGACTTTCCAGCACCCTATCTGACCACTAGACCTCCTGCCAGTTCTGGTCCTGTGTGTGGGTAATAGGTCTTGCTTCCACACACCTGAGGAGTCCTCAGGGAAAATCAGGATGACTCTCACTGTACCGTAACATTAACATATGGAGCTGCCCAGGCTCAGTGCAAGCGCTGCCTCAAGGAAAAGCAGAAAAGAAACAATGATAAGCAAGTGGATGGCTGACAGTAAGCAGACTCATGCACACCAGGTGTCCCAGGGAAGGGTTTAAACACCACTGGCTCCCTCCATTGAGTCCACATTAAATACATGGATCCAGGAGTATCCATCCTCGAAATTGTTTCAGTCTAAAATTCCACTGGATCTGCAGTGAAAATGAGAAAATAGTGTTGGATCGGCACTATAGGCTATCTCCAGATAAGGTGGACCTTGTCTTTGTTGAGGCTTTGTTATGATACAACTATAATGAGAACATATCAGTTAATGCAACTTCTATGCTCTGTGCATACAGTAATCTGAAATGCCTGTAATATCTGAGAAGCCTGAATAGCCACTTCTGGTGAGGAGCATACAGTAAATTGGTAACATACTTCATACAAGTTGCTGTGCTGTGGCTTGGAAATAGAGCCACCGTGTATAGCCACTGGGTCAATGGATCTGAGGTTATCAGCTATCTCCTCCTGCTTGGTACTGTACCTTTATGTGAAAATAATTACCCAATTAATACTAAGTAGTTAAAATAAGGATCAGTAAAACCAACTTGTCAAGGTTCCGAGCCTATAGGTCAGCTAGATAACTTTCTTAGTAGGGGGACCAACAGGTGATACTTCGAATGAATACAACCAATACTTGTTTAAAAAAGAAAAATAACATTCATGCAATTACTGCTTACACAATACTATCAGTTAGACTTGCACTCAAGATGGAAAGGTGACAAGTTGGCAGTCAGTTCACTGGACAACAGAGTGAGTACAGCCTCATAATCCTGGAATCTAACGGACCTTTGGTTGTTAATTGCAGCTCCTCCTGCCAAGTTCAGCAAGGCTACTCCTTTCTACTCCATTATAATAGTAATAGCATTAAATATATTTCTGCCACTTCCTTTTTTTAGCTCTTTACATTAGACAACTTATTTAAATAAGCATCTGTACGCAGCGTGCTTGCCATACTATCCATATATATATATAGAGAGAAGAGAATTTAATAAAACATCACGATTCTCAGAAAAACACTCACTTAACAAACTTTGCTCAAACTGTTAGCACAGATAGTTGGAACGAAAGTTTTACTTTAACAAAAAGAGGGTCCCCATCTGTGTGTTCTAACACCCGTGCATCTATCATCAGTAATGTGTGTTAAGACAAAGGCAGAATTGAGGTTAGCAAACATCAAGGTGATATTATATTAAGAAACCGCTAGGGGCCCCTGAAACTAATAACACAAGAACAGCTCGAATTGTTAACAACAAATGATGTAAATGGGGGTGACCCCAGAGCCCCAAACTCTGTACACAATGGGGTACCCAGACTAAACAAGAACTTAATACCATATATTGCAGACGCTGACAAAGCAGGAACGGAAACACCAGACAGGAACCAGGAAACAGCGACCCAGAACCTCAGGAACTTCGGTGAAGGGTAAGTAGTATCTCAGTATGGTGTCTTGTGTCGTCTATTCTTATAGATCATAGACCTAGGACTGGAAGGGACCTCGAGAGGTCACCGAGTCCAGTCACCCTGCCGTCATGGCAGGCCAAATACGTCCTAGGACCATCCTGATAGACATTTATCTCACCTACCCTTAAATATTCCAGAGATGGAGATTTCAACAACTCCCTAGGCGATTTATTCCATGTTTAACTACCTGACAGTTAGGAACTTTCCTAATGTCCAATGCTAAATCTCCTTGCTGCAAATTTAAGCCCAATTGCTTCTGTTCTATATCCTTACAGCAAAGGCAAACAAGTTTTCTCCCTCCTCCTGATGACACCTTTTAGATTCCTGAAAACTGATACCAATGCCCTCTAGTCTTCTCTTTTCCAACTAAAGAAACCCAATTCTTCAAAGCCTCCTTCATAGTCATGTGCTCTTAGACCTTTAATCATGCTTTTGCTCTTCTCTGGACTGCCTCTCCAGTTTTCTCCAACATCTTCTTGAAATGCGGGCCCAGAACGGGACACAATATCCAGTTGACGGCCTAACGCGCAGAGGTAAGCGGAAGAATGACTCGCGTGTCTTGTTTAACACACACCTGGTAATGCAATCCCAGAATCATGTTTACTTTTTGTCAACGGTATCTCACTCCTGTTTGACTCATATTTAGCGTTTTGGTCCACATATGACCCCAGATCTCTCTGCCTACTCCTTCCTAGAACAGTCTCTTCCATTCGTATGTGAAATGATTGTTCCTTCCTAAGTGGTAAGCACTGTTGCATTTGTCTTATTGAACTTCATCTGGTTTACCCTCAGACCAATTTCTGCATTTTGTCCAGATCCATATTTAATTTGACCCTGTCCTCAAAGCAGTTGCAATCGCCTCCCAAGTTAGTATTGTCCAGCAAACTAATAAGCATACTTTCTAGCCAACGTCTAAGTCGTTGATTGAAGATATTGAACAAGCCGTCCCAAACAGAGCACGTGCGGAACCCCACTTGTTATAACTTCCAGCAGGATTGGGAGCCATTATAACTAACTCTGAGTATCGGTATCCAGCCAGTAGCACCCACCTATAGGCACGCCCGCATCTAAATGTATTTGCTAGTTTATTCGATATAGGATATTGTGCGAGAGAACCATATCAAAGCCTTACTAAAGTCTAGGTATACCAATCACCGCTTCTCCCTTATCCACAAGACTCATTATCGCTATCAAGAAGCTATCTGATTGGTTTGACACAAATTTGTTCTTTACAATCCATGTTGGTTATTCCCTATCACTTACACCCGTTCCAGTGTTGCATGATTCCTTAATTACTAGATCTCCTTACCCGTGGCACAGAAAGTTAAACTAACTGGTTGAGTTTCTGGGTCTGTTTTTATTTCCTTTTATATGGATGGCGCACTAATTGCCCTTTCCCAGCTTCTGGAATCTCCCCCGTCCCCATGACTTTCAAAGATAATAGCTAGAGGCTCAGATACCTCCTCTATTAACGCCTGGATATCTAGGATGCTTTTCATCGGGCCTGGTGAGCTTGTCAGCGCATCTAACTTTTCCAAGTGAGTTTTCACTTGCTCTTTTTTTATTACTTCTAAAAACCATACCCCCTGAACCATAAGCATCACGTGTTAGACATTCTTCAGAACTTCTCAGTGAAGACCGAAACAAAGAATCATGAAGCATCTCTGCATTTCCAAGTTTCCTGTTAACTGTTCCTGCCCCTCACTCACTGAGCAGTGGCCTACCTCTTCCTTGGTCTTCCTCTTGGTTCTAATATAAATTGAATAAAAAGTCTTCTTGTTTCCTTTAATTCCCATAGCTAGTTAAAGTCAACATTTTTGCCTTGCCTCATAATCTTGCCCCTGCATCTGGGTTGTTTGCCTATATTTCATCCTTTGGTAATCTGACCTAGTTTCCCATTTTTATGACTCCTTTTATGTTTGTAGATCAATGCAAGATGCGTGGTTAAGCCAAGGGGCTTCTGCACATTTTCTAATCTTTCCTACCCATCGGATAGCTTTGCTTTGGGCCCTTAATAATGTCCTTTGAAAACTGCCATCTCCTCAGTTGTTTTTCCCCAAGTCTGGAATTCCCATGAGAGGACCTTACCTATCACTCTCCTGAGCTTACCAAAACCGCCTTTCCTGAAATACCATTGTCCTCTATTTCTGTACTCCCTCTACCCTACTTAGAATACAAACCTATGATTTCATGAATCACTTTCACACAAGCTTCCTTCGTACTTTCAGATTCTCAACAAAGTTCCCCCTATTTGTAAATCAAGTCAGACAGCTTCCCCCCCAAGTAGCTTTTTCAACCTTCTGAAATAAAAAGTTGTCTGCAATGCAGTCCAGGAACTTATTGGATAGTCTGTGCCCCGCGGTGTTATTTTCCCAACATATATCTGGATAGTTGAAGTCCCCCATCACCACCAAATCTTGGGCTTTGGATGATTTTGTTAGTTTTTTAAAAAAAGCCTCATCCACCTCTTCCAGCTGGTTAAGTGGCCTGTAGTGGACTCCTAGCACGACATCAGCCTTGTTTTTTACCCCTTTTATCCTAACCCAGAAACTCTTAATCTCATTGTCCTGCGTGCTGAATGCGAACAATATGTCAAGTGATGATGGAACATGTGAGTGGAGGTAAGTTAAAGGAACCTTGGTAGATGTTATTGGTTCACCTCAAGTCTTAATCCCTCAGGGTTCTAGCTAATAGCAAGACTGGTACACTACGGGAGGGCTTCTATGCCTCACTGGGATGACTTGCTTCCATAGCATCCAGAGACACAGAGCACCCTTCAGAGGGTCACACTCCCTTATATGCGTTCTCTGTTGCTAGGCAGATTCTAGGCCACGAGACACTATCCTTCCTGCCTTTGTCTTGTTTGGGCACCAAAAGTTGAAGAAGAAGGGATACCAAGATGGAGGACAGATTGTCCTTTTACCAATCCAAAATGGCGACTACGTACACTTAATAAATTGAACCATTCCTAAACAACATTTCCTCTTCTTGGTGGTGGTGTTAGGTTAAAACTGCCACCACACATGAATAACTTATACCAGAGGTTCGGATGCTAGTATTCCCTTGTATCCAAAAGTATTAGCACATCTGGGCCTGCCTTCAACATCTGAGTTAACGTGCACCCGTCTGCATAATCCAACATACAAAATAATTACAATAAACTGAATTACTAATAAGTGAGAGTGTAAATCAGGATGTGCCATGATTCAGCTGTGCCAGTGGGATCAGCAAAAAGTGAACTCCACCAGTGGGCGACCCCAGCCGACTTAAGCACTCTTTTTAAAATCACCTCTCTCTGCTCCGTTGAATGGTGTATTGTAAGCATAGTGGCTCTACCCCAGCTCCAGTACCTCAAAGATGTGCAGAGTGAGTTCGGGATATTCCAGCAGCTGCTGAAGGAGCCTAATGTTCAGTTCTAGACTTACAGGCCCAACATGGCGATAGAGGTGATAGGCTATCCTGATATTTCGGTAATTCATCTTTTCAGATTCAAAATATGTATCACACCCTATTAGAGATAAGACAAAACATAAACACAAATTAGCGGATATCATTATAAACAGTATCGTAGGTATTAACAGTGAAAATCTTGCAAGTTCTCCTAATACATATGCAATGATTGTTAACCACTATAATCTGGGAATGGTTGGTGTACCTAGGACTGAACTCATAGTGCCATTTACCCTGTGCTGGATTCAGACAGATGGGAGCACCCATGAATACCTCAGTGGGACATATGTATCCATGATTATCTTTCCAGAGGCATTCACCTATGTCCACTGCATGGTGCTCATTGCTCTTATTTACCTTATTTTTTTCCTGGACATCAAACCAAGCCGTGATGATGCTAGTAATGTTGTATCCTAGATCTCCTACTTTACTGATGGCAGATATCAAGGGTTGTTTTAGGGTAGCTACATTATGCCCAGGGCTACCGATCCATTGGGATAGGGACTTAGTATTTAGAGTGTTCATAATTCCTAAAACTGCCCCAACCCCTCCTAGTATTTTGGCCACCACATCCCTTTTACTATGCCCATATTTAGGTCAGCACTCAGAGTCCAAGACTCCCACCCCAGCACTGCTATCTTGGTGAATTGAGCAGACCTGGGCTCTATGCTATAGATGTTTGTTTGTATGTTAATTATAACCCTTTTGATGGCAAACATTGAATTGTTTATTAATAGCCTTCTTAAATTCTGGTTGACCACCACAGATCCTATATGGCTAATGTGGGGCTTGGGTACCACTAATACCTCTATTTCCTGATATGCACCATAAGGTCCCGTTAAATACAATATTCTCGAGTAGTTCAGTGTTATAGAGTCATTAATACTTCCAGAGCACTGTGCAAGAAAAACATGTTGCTCATAACTTGAACGAAATGTATTTGCATAACTAGAGCTGATAGTCATTAATTTTACATATGTGACCGTTCTTATACCCAAAATGTAATAGGGACACTATCTAATGTCCCATTTTGGCAGTGCTTGACCTTGGTTTTAGGTAATCTTTTACATAGTTTACTTGCTTCCAAGACTGGATATAAATGTGGTCATTTCTGTAGTTGTGTTTTGTGTTCTTGGTGTTATAAACTCCTTAGTCCTGGGAAAACTTCAATGCTTCCATCCACATCTGAAATGTAAAACCTATCCTCATGGCATCTCACTGCTTTTTAATTCCTGCATTGTAACACTGGCCAGAGTTGCACTTGCTGCCTTCTGTGCTGATGTTGTTCCATCGTTGTTGCTAATGATGTGGCTCTGACATTCTGCTGCGTGCCAGCCATCTGCCAAGTGCGGCTGGGGTATTTCACCCCCCTGTGCTCAAGGGTTCTGGGATCATTGGGGCATGATCAGGAGCACTTGACAGGCACAAAGGCCCAGTAGGGATTCTAGGATATAGGCCAAGGCAGTCACAAAGGCTGTCATTTTATTATGATTTCACTTTCTTGTGGCTATAGTATGGTAGTTACCCCAATTGTGTTTCACTAGGACTCAGGTTATATCTTCAGGGTTCCCTTTAATTTTCTTGTTCTTTAAAGTAAGGAAACTTTTTTACTGTTTGTTATGATGGCAACTGTAGGTGTCTTTACTGCAGTGCAAGGGGCATCCATGTAAAAATCAGTCATTTTCACTCTTCCTCATCCCTGATCCGGGGAGAGGATTTGGTATCTCTCCAATATTGAGATTCTAGACTGAATAGCTTATATATACAGTTTTACTCCTTTGTTTAAAGAAACTGCTTAGCTTGCAGCTGCACTATCCTCACTTTCCTTAATATTTTCTAAGAGGGACATTGCAAGTGATGGGAAAAATTGATCATCTCCAGGCTTCTTGCTGAATTAAAATGCAACTTGCTCTAACTTGTAGTTTTGATGCATCAATGGAATTGGCGTATTATTATATAACCAGAGTAATTGGGATGAAGGAGTATTTGCTGTGGTGATGTGAACTGTAAAAACTGGACCTGTTAAACCAGGAGATGAGCAAAGTCTGTACTGCTTTTATCCAGCTCTCCAAAGCTTGGACTACTTGGGAAATATTACAAAAATGAATGTATTCTCCTTTGTCACTGTTCTCAAAACAAACCAACACTTTTTCTGTCTTTAATTTCAGTGTAGCTAGGACTGCGATACATGCTGTAAGACTTGAGAACTGTCCTGATTACTGTTCCTTTCTCTGAGGTACAAGAATGAGAACAGCTTGTAAGCAATATATTACTGCATATTTTTGTAATATCATGGTTTAGGTTTTTCAGGTAAATTCATATGAATGGGAGCAGTAACTAATCTTCATTGCTTTCATGTAGTGTCTTTTGTATTACTGTATATGACAACTTCAGTGAAACCCGTGTCTTACGGTTGCTTAATTTTATTAGTTCTAAACTTAGAAAAGTTTTATAACTGAATGCCATAATTTTGTGAATATGTATAATCCCAGATGATATACATTAATGGGGTGGGTGCATTTAATTTGCTTGGTTTTCTTTTTTAGTGAAAGATAAAACTGTTGTTGTTTTGCCCATTTAAATACATGTTTGTACAGTCCTTCTCATGGCTGAAATAGAACAAAATTACATTTGTAACATTCAGCAGACATATCTCTAGATAATGTCACAAAGTGGGAAGGGAAATAATAGATGAACTTTTTTCATTATGTTGTTTTGAATCATCTATAACTTTTTTATTTCTCAGCTTTCTTTCTTTCCCTCTCAGATTTAGCCAGTTTAGTATTGTTCATTGATGCCTGTGTACAGGTCAAGTGTGAAGTTTTTAAATATACCCATGCTAGGTGTGCTTGGGGCGGCATGCTGCAGGGGGCGCTCTGCTGGTCGCCGGGAGGGCGGCAGGCAGCTCCAGTGGACTTCCTGCAGGCGTCCCTGTGGAGGGTCCGCTGGTCCCGCGGCTATGGTGGAGCATCCGCAGGCACACCTGCGGAAGGTCCACCGGAGCCGCGGGACCGGCAACCGGCAGAGCGCCCTCCATGGCGTACCGCCGTGCTTGGGGCAGCGAAATAGCTAGAGCCACCCCGAGTATCAGGAATAGCCATGTTAGTCTGGATCTGTAAAAGCAGCAAAGAGTCCTGTGGCACCTTATAGACTAACAGATGTATTGGAGCATGAGCTTTCGTGGGTGAATACCCACTTCGTCAGATGCATGTATTGGAAATTTCCAGAGGCAGGTGTGTATATATATATATATGCACGCAAGAAGCAGGCTAGAGATAACGAGGTTAGTTCAGTCAGGGAGGATGAGGCCCTCTTCTAGCAGTTGAGGTGTGAAAACCAAGGGAGGAGAAACTGCTTTTGTAGTGGGCTAGCCATTCACAGTCTTTGTTTAATCCTGAGCTTATGGTGTCAAACTTGCAGATGAACAGAAACTCAGCAGTTTCTCTTTGAAGTCTGGTCCTGCTAGGTGGCATATGAACAATTTTCTCAAAATGTGAGGGGACACTTTTTTTTTTTTTTCTTTCTCATGCTTGGACAACTCAGGATAGTCGCATACATTTTCTATAAATGTCCCTTTTCCCTGACCTATCATTGCTTAAAATTAAAATAATCACCTTTCAACTGAGCAGCAACATGAGAAATTTCAGCTGTTACAATGTGCTGTAGCCATATGATGTGATCTGTGATGAATATAGGCAAAGTACAGACAGTCTTGATAGAGCTATTCTGTGGATACACAAGTGTGGAGTGGGGAAGGGAAAGAAAATGAAAAACAAAAAATTTGCATCTTCATAAATTCTACTCAGTAAGATTAGCATGGTGCGCAGTGACTTACGAATTCGGGGTTTAAATTTTGTAGGGCTGAAGGAAGAGAACTCCTTGAGGAACATAATGTGCAGTCTCTAGAATTACTTATTTTACAGCTAGGTGTGTAGCATAGATTATAGCAACTGATGATGTAATCAATATTTACCTCTCTCCTTAACAGAAAGCTAGTGCAGTGACCACAATATATTCATTTAACACTAAATATGTTTATAATGCGTATATTGTAATGCTGGAATGGTTTGTAGAGTACAAGTTCACAGTAAATCATCATTCCAGGACATGCAAGAGCTAAGAATCTGGTCTGACATTTCAGATTAAAAGTCTTCCTTCTTCCAGTCTACCTAGGATTCATGCTGCCAGCTTTTACTAAAAACAATCCTGTGGAGCCAAGCACCAGGTCATTCATGATACACTATACAAGGGCCTCCTTTGCAAAATATAACACGGTATAAAAGCTGAGATGGCCCTAGCTCCCCATTTCTGCCACTAGAATAAAAATACATGCAAAGACTCCAAGCACATCTAAAATAAAAGGCTATTCGATGATTTGGACTTCTGAATACTGAAGACCCTTTTATAATGTTTCTAGTAGACCTGGTCTTAACAACAGATGAGACAAAACAGTGAAATCTGTTATAAATCTTCCCGGGACCTTCCCCTTCTACCCCCGACCATTTATGCTGAAAATAGAAACCCTCTTATTAGCCTGAGCTTGTCAAAGTGACTGGTAAGGATAGCGGAAAGCTCACTGGGTGAATAGCCTTGTGACAACACAAAAAAGGGATACTGGAAGCCTCAGTGTAAGGAGTCAGAAGAGACCATAGGATCCTAAAAGAACATTGTGTATTTCCTATAATATGTATTAAACTATCTAAATACAAAGAACATTCTCACCTCAGTAAAGAAAAAGGCATCATTTGACAAAGTACAGTGACAAATGTTTCTGTGATGTTACAGGCTGTTTATGGAAAAGTAACTGGAAAAACAGAAGCTTAAAAACCATTCCCCTGAATTCATACAGTGAACCATCAGGGAGACTGCACCCTGTGTTACTGGTGTTAGAGCGATATCTATGTCCCTAGAAAGGCTTTCTATGAAGGGCACACCTTATGAAGGATCAGCTGAAAGGAAATAAATTGCAAAGATTTATTAATTCAGTCGAAATAGAATTGACTAACCGTTGTCTGTAACACTGCTTCCTGTAACTCCTGGGAAATTTTTTTTACAATAAAAGTCAAATTACTGAGCTGAAACAATGTGAATAGTTGGTGAGGAAGTAATATCAGAATGAAATGCAAAAAATATAAATGGACAGTGTCATGGTCTTCAGTAAATGAGACTTGGAGATAGAATTCCTAATGTTAGCTGACCTAAATAAGGAATGTCTATGTCCGAACTGTGTATTCCTTCTCACTGGACCAGGATTATAATGGTGACTGTGAAATACTCAAGGAGATTAGAGGCTACAAAACCAGAAAACCCAACAATAATGGGTTAACCCCATGTTCACTGGGCATATGTCACCTCAGGCCGGGAAACAGAGAGAAAATTTCTAGACACCATTAATGGCTGCTTCTAGGAGCAACTTGTCCTGGAACCCTGAAATGCATGCTAGTTTCATGGAAATTTTCTAAAAACACCATAATAGAGGCACAAACTAAAAGTATACTCCTCCCCCCCCCCCCCAAAAGTAATAGGACCAAAAAGTGCCAAAAATGGCTAAACAACAGTTAAAGAGGCAGTTAGAGGCAAAAAGGCATCCTTTAAAAATTGGAAGTCAAATCCTACTGCAGAAAATAGAAAACACCCAAATTCTGGCAAGTCAAGTATAAAAGTATAATTAGGCAGGCCAAATGAGAATTTGAAGGGCAATTAATAAAAGACACACAAACTAACAGCAAAAAAAATTAAGTACATCAGAATCAGGAAGTCTACCATACAGTCAGTGGGTGATTGGATGATCAAGGTGCTAAAGGAGCAGTGTTGTGGAGAAGTTGAAATTAAATTAATTTTTTGTATCTATTTTCACTGCAGAGGATGAGAGAGAGCTTCCTGTACTTGTGCCATTTTTTTAGGGGACAAATCTGAGGAACTGTCTCAGATTGAAGTGTTGATATAGGAGGTTTTGGGATAAATTAAACAGTAATAAGCCACCAGGACCAGATGGTATTCACCCAAGAGTTCTGATGGAACTCAAATACGAAATTGTGAACTATTAACTGTGGTATGTAACCTGTCACTTAAATCAGCCTGTATACCAGATGACTAGAAGGTAGCTAATGTGATGCCAATTTTTAAAAAAGGCTCCTGAGGTGATCCTGACAATTACTGGCCAGTACGTCTAACTTCAGTACCAGGTAAATTGGTTGAAACTTTAGTAAAGAACAGAATGATCAGACACTTAGATGAACCTGAGTTAGTGGGGAGGAGTCAACATGGCTTTTGTGAAGGGAAATCATGCCTCACCAATCCGTTGAATTCTTTGAGAGAGGTCAACAAACATGCAGACAAGGGTGATGTAGAGGATATAATGTGTTTGGACTTTTAGAAAACCTTTCGCATGGTCTTTCACCAAAGGCTGTTAAGCAAAAGTAAGGAGTCATGGGATAAGAGGGAAGGTCCTCTCATGAATGAGTAATTGATTACAAGATAGGAAATAAAGGGTAGGAATAACTATTCCATTTTCAGAATGGAGAGAGTTAAATAGCAGGCTCCCTCAGGGATCTATACTGACACTAGTGCTATTCAACATATTCATCAATGATTTGGAAAAAGAGGTCAACAGTGACATGGCAAAGTTTGCAGATGATACATAAATTACTCAGGATAGTTAAGCCCAAATCAGACCATGGAGTTACAAAGGGATCTCGCAAAACTGGGTGACTGGGTAACAAAATGGCAAATGAAATTCAGTGTTGATAAATAGAAAGTAATGCACATTGGAAAACATAATCCCCACTATCTATACAACATGATTGGGGTCTAAATGCTGTTAGCATTCTCAAGAAAGAGATCCTGAAGTCCTCATGGATGGTTCTCTGAAAACAACCATTCAATGTGCAGCAGCAGGCAAAAAAGCTAACAGAATGTTAGTAACCACAAGGAAAGAAAATATCATAATGCCACTATATAAATCCATGGTATCCCACTCCTTGAATACAGCATACACTTCTGGTTGCCTCATCTCAAAAAAGGTACAGAAAAGGGCAACAAAAATCATTAGGGATATGAAAGAACCTTCATATGAGGAAAGATCAGAAAGATTGAGGGATACGATGGAAATCTATAAACTGGTGTGGAGAAAGTGAATAGGGAAATGTTATTTACCCCTTCACATACTATAATAACCAGAAGGTCACCCAATGAAATGAATCGGCAGCAGGTTTAAAACAAACAAAAGAAAGCACTTCTACATACAATACAGTCAACCGATAGTGTTGCCCTGGATTTGAGGGGTGTGTATTCTCCAGAATGTGATTAAATTAATTGCAATCATGTTATGTGCATTCAGCTGCCATGAATGAATGAAATAGAGCACTGGAGAGTTAAGGGTTAATTTGGAGATGGGCTTCTAGAAGCAAGGTCATATCTAGCTAGCAGTTCTGCTAATCAGAGTGGGAGGAGGGGACAAACCAGGAAACAACTTGAGACAAAACCCAGAGTGGTTGGAAAACCTTGAGTCTAGATGCCTTTGATATTAAAAATTTACTGAAAGTTAGAAAAGTGACCTGCATGTTTTTTAGACGTTACCTATAAAAGATTAGCTAATAAAGTGCACTTTGGAGCAGTCCTCTGAGGCCATCTTGAGATGTTTTTCCTGACACTCTTTCTCTCCAGTTGGTGAGCAACTGGCCACTGTGAACCTGCTGCTAATTACTCAATACTATTCCAGATGTTAGGTAAATACCTGGGATGTTCTAAACCTATTGCTTATGTTTGTGTGTGCTTAAATCTAATAAACGACAGTCTTAGGGCTGGTCTACACTATGGAGGAAAATCGATCTTAGATACACAAACTTCAACTACGTGAATAATGTAGCTGAAGTCGAAGTATCTAAGATCGAATTACTCACCGTCCTCACGGCGTGGGATCGATGTCCCTGGCTCCCCATGTCGATTCTGCAACTTTGTTCGGGTTGGTGGAGTTCTGGAATCGATAGAAGCACGTTCGGGGATCGATATATCGCGTCTAGATGAGATGCGATATATCGATCCCCGAGCAATCGATTGCTACCCGCCGATACGGCAGGTGGTGAAGATGTAGCCAGAGATAGACACACTTACTTGCATGAATCTTATCAGACGGAGTTGCTGTGTTCCTACTGATTTATTCCTAACACTGTCTGGCGTGAAATAGTTAAGTTGCCCCTGTTGAGCATTCTGAAAACCCCGGGTTACAGTAGAACTCACTACCAGAGGATGTTGTGAAGGCCAAAAGTATAGCTGGGTTCAAAAAAGAATTTAATAAGTTTTTGGAGGACAGGGTCATCAATGGCTGTTGTCCAAGATGGTCAGGGATGCAATCCCATGCTCTGGGTGTCCCTAAACCTCTGACTGCCAGGTGCTGGGACTGGAGGACAGGGGATGGATTACCTGATAAATGTTCTGTTCCTTCCCTCTGAAGCATCTGGCTCCAGCCACTGTTGGAAGACAGGATATTGGGCTAGATGGACCATTGACCTGACCCAGCATGGCCATTCTTAGTTCTCATATTAAATAAGATAACACTCTCCTCTCCCCTTATAGCTCCCTTCTTCAGAGGACTATATAGTGACTTTTGGGTGCAGTAAATGGAATTGCTATGGAAAAAGTGGATATGATTGGAAAATGTGCTGAGAATATTCCCACCGTCTGTTATATTTAAACCAAATAGCACAGACCTCAGAAAGTAGACCCTGATGAACTAGCTGTTCTTAGTGCAGCAGTCCAGCAAATAACTTCTGCAGCTCAGCTCTGCAGCAGCCTGGTAAGAGGGAGAATATGTGTGCATGAATATCACTATGTACCTGTCATCTTTCACAGTTTGGAATGACCCAGTAAGGGTCAATGCTATCTTGCATGTTTCTCATAGCCCCATTATTTCTAGTAAAATTGAACATTTTATTTTTAAAACATTAATTTTCAAGTCCTTGTGGTTCCCAAGAGAAGCTTTTAAATATGCTCTGATATAGTGCTGAATCTGCAGGCAAACTAAAACTGTAGTCATTCTTTCCCTGGTGGGATGTTGATCCTGAAGCCTAATGATGACAAATAACCCTCAGGTTAGAAAATTAATTAAATTGGAGTTGATTGTGAATATTGTATCAATATCTTAAGGGGGACACCTGGGAACAACATTCACTTTGAAAAAAAGAAAAAAATAGTGAACAGCCAGAGAAATGTAAAGCATAAACATATTTTTAAAAGTGGAAAGTATGGAAATGTGGAAGTGTAACTTTAACTCAGTCACTATATCTCCACCCAGAATTCAGCCTAATTCATTAGGTAAACTTTTCCCCACACACTGTACAACTTCAGCATTGCCCGTGTGAGCCACACAGCACCTCTTCAAAATGTACTTTCTTTGAGGTGCCAATAACCTCACTACAGGAAGAAATAAACTAGCTACATGACATAATTTTTTTAAAAGACTAAACACTAATGGAGGAATTAACATGATGCTTATTGAGCATCACTCATATGTATGATAGTATCTCATTCCACTAAATCTGGATCCTCCATTGGCATATTGTTGGTTTAGTTTGTAAGCTCTTCAAGGCTTGTCTCCTAAAGCAACCTAGTTACTGCAGGCACTATATAAATAATACGCTGTACCGTACTGGACATATCAGTTGACATATCATTCCCCCATTTAAGCTACATGTGTGATCCCACACTCTGCAATTCACTAGCAAAACAAACATTTCCCTCTCGCCTCGCGTGCTGCCCCAAAACAACCTACCCATCTCCCGTCACACCTCCTCAGACTTGCTCCATGAAGCCAACTACTGGACATTTTACAATGATTTTAACCTCTTGTTATCCACATCAGCCAGACTCTGCAGTAATCTCAAAGTCTGGGTGGACTCCTGATCTTCCTACTTCAATGTGGGGGGTTTAAGATATGAATGAGAGTTAAATACTTCAGCTGCATGAGCTAATGCTGGAACTCAGACCAGTTTCACTGAGGGCTGATTGGATGGTGACTGGAGACATTTACAGTATATATTTGTCTAGCTAGAACGTTGATGGAGAGAAGTGGCACTACACAGTAGTAGTTTATATTCTGTGGATGTGGTGAGAACAGGTATTAGCATGGCAAAGGCTGCTCTAGAAGACTGATTTGTTGCTGCTGAGACTCATTAATCAAATCTTACTACAAGAAAGTTTAATGCAGCTGCTGGCAGACCATTGTGGGAAGGATTGTAAGTATGCAGTCAGTCTCAAAATGTAGAGAGAACATGCTCATAAGTCTTTCTAGTGCAAGACGTCTATGCACTGAGCTGTAGCTGGCATTTTCTAAGAGCCTAAAATAATCTTTGGGTTAGGATCAAGGATTTTCTCACAGAGATGCCTAGAAATTAGGAAGCACCACGTGAAAGTGGGGTGAACGTCAAATTAGCACCAGCATCGAGAACTGTGTCCAGACATGAAATGTGGTTTGGTGTGGGGGAAAACTCGAATAAAAATTGGAAAATGCTACTTTGTCCGTAAACCCTTGTCCCAAACATGGGGAGTTCTGAAAAGTCTTAGATGAATTGACTTTATTTTTTCAAATATAAAATCTGTCTGCAAGGTTGAGACCTGGTGTTTCAACAGTTTCAGGCTTTGAAAAGTATTCTTACAGGATGGAAAGGGAGAAATAGAGAATAATTATTGCTATTTTAAAGTTGAAAATACTTGTTTAGTGCTTAGAGGGTACAGTGACAGGGCTGTATAAGTACATAGATGAGCAGAGAATATAGGAAATATCTTCTGTTAAGCAGACATATGGACTATCTTTTATGATTCCTCTGCAAATTCTGCATACAAGTAGAGGGGAGGGAGAGGGCTTTGGAATAATAAAGTTCTCTTTCTTGGTTTTGCTCTGAAATCCTCTCTCATATCCCTGCAGCTGAAATTTAATTTTAAACATGACAGAAGGCTCAAAGAATCCCTAAACCCATGGAATTATGATTTGTATTGCAATACCCTCTAGAGGCACCGGTTGGGGTCAGGGCCTCATTGTGCTAGGAGCTGTACAGACATACAATACAAAGACGGCCCCTCTCTCAAAGGTCTCAGTCAGAAATGGCAGTGACAAAAATGTAGTTAAAACTCTGTTTTAGTTTATAATTTTCTTTTCTTATTGTGTCTGTAAGAATGGTCTTTAATGCCTGGTCACTGCATCCCAGTATATTTAAAATGTGACTGTGAGAAACAGTGGAATTCATTTGTAAGACAATAAATGAAATAAATTCTTAATGTATAAATGTCAGTATGTTTGTTGTTCTATGCTTCTTACAAACACTTTGTTCTTAACTTCTTATGTAACAATTTGATTGCTTGTAGGCATCTCTTTCTAATTGTAAAGTAATTATTCTTCTTAAGTGGGATATATCTGCATTGTTTTTTTCTTTCTTTTTTCTTTATAATTCACTTTTCATTTAGTAGTTGTGAAAGTTAAGAACTGTCAGTACTGGAAATTGAAATCCTATCCATATGGTAGGTTTTAAATAGCTAAACAGAAACAAGTTTACACAGGCAGATTTTCCTCATCTCAAACATACAGCAACTACACTATTCAGACAAGAAGAACAGATTCTCTTCCCTCCCCCAACCCCAAAAACTTTGGCTGAATATTCCTGCTTGTTATTAGTGAGCAGAAACTCCACTATTTGTCTGCAAAAATAATTGTTCGGGTAAAGGGCTCACATAATAAAGAGCTGGCATTACCTATAGTGGAAATTGAGTCCATTTTAAATAAATTATCCCTTTTGAGTTTATTATGATTTATGTATTTAGAGTGAAATTCATTCCTGTGCAGCAGACCAGCTCAAGCCATATACACCACTTAAAACCTACTTTTAGGACGTAAATGGAACTTGTGTGCATAAGCCTCTACTTAGGGGTGCATTTTGTTCATTGAGGGGTATACGTGCATTTACTAGGAAGATGTAAGACCATACGATAATTTCAGTCCAAACTGAACTTGACTTTTAGATGAGAAATCATTGTTTTGTCTGAAGATTCTTTAAGAACTGCTAGTCTGAAATCTGTCTTTATTCTTAGAGTCATTGATTGAAAGGACCAGAAGGAACAATTGTGATAATCTAGTCTGAACTCCTGTACAGCACATGCCATAGAACTTTGCCAAAATAATTCCTAGGGAAAATCTTTTAGAAAAACATACAATCTTGATTTAAAAGTTGTCAGTGATTGAGAATCCACCATGGCTCTTCGTAAATTGTTCTAGTAGTTAATTATCCTCACTGTGAAAAATGTATGCCTTATTTCCACTCTGACTTTGTCTCTGCTAGATTGAGAGCCCGTTGTCAAATATTTGTTCCCAGGAGATATTTATAGACTGTAATCAAGTCATCCCTTAACCCTTCTCTTTGTTAAACTGGATAGACTCAAGTTGCTCAGTCACTATAATGCATGTTTTCTAATCCGTTAACCAAGCTTGTGGCTCTTCTCTGAACCCTCTGCAGTTTATTAACATGCTTCTTGAATTGTGCACACCCCAGAGCTGGATGCGGTATTCCATCTGTGATCACACCATTGTCAATTACAGAGGTAAAATTTACCTTTATTTCTACGCTATATTCCCCTGTTTACACATCTAAGGCCTGCAGTAGCCATTTTGGCCACAATGTTGCACTGGGAGCTCATAGTCAGCTGTTTATCCCACCATAACCCCCATATCTTTTTCAGTCACTGCTTCCCAATATGGAGTCCCCCATCCTGTAAGATTGGCCTACATTCTTCGTTCACAGATGTATACGTTTATATTTAGTGATATATAAATGAGTATTGTTTGCTTGTACCCA
Organism: Chelonoidis abingdonii; assembly: GCF_003597395.2. Taxonomy (NCBI): domain Eukaryota; kingdom Metazoa; phylum Chordata; order Testudines; family Testudinidae; genus Chelonoidis; species Chelonoidis abingdonii. Next base: position 358,667 of record NC_133793.1, read on the forward strand.
GTTTACTGAACAATCTAAACATGCTTTCTTTGAGTGACCTGTCCTCTTCATTATTTATCACTCCCCCAATTTTTGTGTCTGTGAACTTTATCGGTGATGTTTTTTATGTTTTTTTTTTTTATTAACATAGGAAGAGATGTGATAGAATGAGATGGGGAGGACAGCAGGGTGAGGATTTTTGGCAAACCTGACTTTGGAAAGAGGGAGATTGTAGGCCAGAGTCCTTAAATGATGTTTTACTGCTTTGATCAGTTCACAACAACTAAATGGTGACTAGTCTTGGAGCACACCTTAGCTCTGCCCGAGCTTTTCTGTGGGTTTGTTTTTGTTTTTGTAATTTTAGCATTTAAATTGGAGCAGGACACCTCTGTGACAGGTTGGATCACAGAACCCCCCTGGAAGCTGCCACCTCATGTGCCCAGACTACTACTACCCCTGCTTTCCCTGCCAGCTCGGGACCCCAGCATGCTGTCTCGCTGAGGCAGACACTCCTGTCTGCTCCAGCACAGACCCAGGGTCTGCATTACTTGCCCCAAAGCTGCAGGCTTCACTGAAAGCAGCTAACAGAAGTGTTCTTGTCTTTAACACTCAGATGCCCAACTTCCAATGGGGTCTAAACCCAAATAAATCTGTTTTACCCTGTATAAAGCTTATACACGGTAAACTCATAAATTTTGCCTTCTATAACACTGATAGAAAGATATGCATGGCTGTTTGCCCCCCCCGCCCCCCCAGGTATTAATAGATACTCTGAGTTATAATAAGTAAAAAGGTGAATTTTATTGAATGCAGAAAGTATATTCAGTGGTTTCTAAATTTAGTAACAGATAGGACAAAGTAAAGTCACAATGCAAAACAAAATAAAATGGCAATCCTGTGGTCTAAATTAAAACTGAAATACAGATAATATCCACCCGTCAGAGATGCTTCAGTAAGTTTTTTCCTCAGACTATGACACTTCCAGGTCTGGGCATCAATTCTTTCCCCTGGTACAGCTCTTGTTCCAGCTCAGGTGGTAGCTAGGGGATTCCTCATGATGGCTCCTCTCCTCCCTTTGTTCTGTTCTACCCCTTTATATATCTTTTGCATAAGGCAGGAACCATTTGTCCCTCTCTGAGTTCCCACTCGCTCCTTCTCAATGGAAAGACACCAGGTTAAAGATGGATTCCAGTTCAGGTGACATGATCACATGTCACTACAAGATTTCATTGCCCACTTGCCAGCATACACGTCTACAGGAAGACTTACAGGTAAAACACACCCATCTGCAGACAATTGTCCTGGTTAATGGGAGTCATCAAGATTCCAAACCACCATTATTGGCCCACACTTTACATAATTACAGTAGGCCCTCAGAGTTATATTTCATGTTTCTAGTTTCACATACAAGAGTGGTACATTTATACAGATAGGATGATAACACTCGAGTAGATTATAAGCTTTGTAATGATACGTTACAAGAGACCTTTTGCATGAAGCATATCCCAGTTACATTATATTCACTCATTAGCATATTTTTATAAAATTATATAGACTGCATGGACACCTCCATCATAGCTTCAAGGCAAATGGACTTTTTAGATTAACAAGTGAAAAGAACAGGTGGAAACTGGAAATAAAGTACAAATTCTTAATGGTGAGAGTAACTATCCATTGGAACAATTTACCAAGGGTCGTGGTGGATTCTCCATCACTGACCATTTTAAAATCAAGATTGGGTGTTTTTCTAACAGATCTGCTCTAGGAATTATTTTGGGGAAGTTTTATGGTCTGTGCTAGACAGATCAGATTAGATGGTCACGATAGGCCCTTCTGGTCTTGGAATCTGTGGAACAATTTGTACTTCACGTCTTAATTAAAACACAAGTCCAGGCTTTCTGAGGCCAGAAGGGGAGAGGGCGTCACTCCCTGAAGTAGGGAAGATTTCTGAGACCACAGGTTGACCACATTGCTATTGTGGAGGTTTAGAAGAGGGGTGCAGCAAATGGCAACCTGCATCTCTCCTCCTTTTTTAACTAAAGTGCTACTATTATAGCACTTTCCAGTTTGGGATGTGAAGTGCAGAGGTCTCGCTGAGAGCTTTGTCTTGGCTGTATATTGGGTTACCCGTAGCAGGGACACAGTTGAGCCCACCATGTGATAACAAGATGTGGGACTCTTTCTAGTCTTGTGGTCTCTTTCTCTTATGCAAAGGCAGGAAAAGTTAGTGAAACATGCATTCTCCCCAGAGTGGCACACCACTGCAGTGCTGCTGGCATCTTCTCCCTCACGCTGCAGAAGTATCTAGGGTTGCCCTGCACATCACTAGAAATTTCAGAGTTCTTTTGGGTTTATTCTCTAATCTTTCATGTGTAACGTCATAGAAGCTAGGGCCCTCACAAGTGAAGAAAAGCATGAAGCAAGAAAAGGTGCCAGCTCCTTGTGGGGAAGTAATTCTGTCCTTTAGAGGATTAACCAATTCCTGATCAAAAGAATGTCAGGGCTAATTACTCTTTTTAAAAAACTCTTCAATTGCTTCTTCCTTGATGTTGAACATTTTACTAATGAAAACATGGAATCTGTGGCAAAAACTTTCCACACAATCTATCATTACAGATTTGTCGAAACAAAACATAAAAGGCAAGACCACATACAACCTCTTAAAAAGCTGTCTGCATGGCCATTGGAACTCTGGCCCAAGGTGGCACCTCCAGTACTGTGTGTTATGCCATGTACATTGAAAGTGACCAAAAGTAAAGTGTCGGAGGTGTCAACAGGTTCCTTTCTGCTCGCTGAAAGGACACACACCCTCACAAAACTTGTATTCAGTTTTACGCACACAGTGGGAATTGAGATTGCTATGCTTGTAGGCCTACCTCATGACCCTGAAAATATATAAAATGCTAGCAGACAGTTTCACCATAGTTTTTGTGTTCTCTAGAAGTAAAGATTTAACTTGATGGTGATTAGTTTTGACCTTGCAGCATTTCATAAGCTGATGCCATAATAATGTCTCTTGTCTTCTAATGATTAGTAGACGATTCCCAAGACCATTGAAAAAAAGTCAGATTTTTGTTTGAGATGATGCTTCAATGATAGCAGCCAGCTGAGCTGCTGCTCTTCTATGAATCAGTGGCACCCATTAAACAACTTTAGCTCAATGATGATATAGTAGATACTGAAGAGATAGGAAAGCAAACTAAGTGGGCTCTTCATCTGATCTAGCAGAGCAATTCTTACCTTGCAGCCTGCAACCAAGTGTGACCCTATCAGGTTATTATTGGTAATGATCTTAACTCATTTACATAGCACTGTCAGTTTAAAAAACATAATCCTTGACCCTGTGAGCTTACAGTGCAAGTGAAAGCAGGCTGGTCTTGTAACAGTAGTTCCAGGAGGAGAAGACTCCTGCTGAGGAGGAGGCAGCAGAAAGTCTTCCTGGAAGAGACGGAGAGAGTTGGGTATTTGTTACACAAATAATTCAAGGCTGCTGTAGGTTTAGGGGCAGCGTGATATCAGTTACAAAGCTATGAGCTCAAAAGAGAAACCAATGGAGATGAGAGGCCTGGGAGGAGTTTATGGGGGAACTAGGAAGAAATCACGATAGAAATATAGGTAGTTGGCAGATTAGAGTGTTGTGGAGGTGAGTGTAAGGGGCATTGTATACATTTAGATTGAATATATCGTCCAAAGGTGTTGTTAAACATAGTTAGAGTTTATTGTTTAACACTAAACAGCTTGCTTAGGACTATGGCAAACTTTCTTAAACAATTAAAAAAAATTATTAGAGAAAAGAGAGAAAAACAATTACAACATTTGAAATGTAAAGTATTAAATAAGGTCATTATTTAAACAATATTTTTGAGTTGTTTTCCATTAGCTGGAGAGAGCTTTTAGAAGGAAAACCCCCTTGTTTGACTGTCTTTCAGATGATGTTAAAGATGGTAATAACGGGTTTTTTGGGGAAAAGATAAGTTAGTCAAAATAGGCTGGAGCTGCTGCTGTTGGTGGTGGTGGTAAAGTTTGATTTTATTGTATTGTAGGTGATGGTTGGGATTTAGCTGGAGCCGGCAGAGATGGCGATGTTAATTTTGTTGTTGTTGTTGGGTGTTTTTGGCCCTGTTTGATTAGGATATTTTTTAGGATTGGGATTTTAGCAGATGGTGGGGTGGCACCCAGGGTGGGGAAGCTTGAATGGCTTTTGTTTTGTTATGAAGTCTTTTTATAAAAAGGATTTGAAAAGGGAGTAAGTGGTAGGTGGAATAGATTATTTTGTTTGTTTATTAATTAGGCTTACTATTTGACATTAATTTTGGTTTATTAATTTTTGGATGTACAAATTTTTTGTTTATTAAGCATGATTTTAATACAATGTTTCAGTTAGGGTGTTTTTGTTTGGTGGGTTGTTGTTTTTTTGCACCTGTTCTCATCAATATTTGTTATAGGTTATTGTGACATCTTATGAATATACACTTTTTATAGTTGAACTTACAGTTAGGTAAAATGTAGGCCCAATTATTACAACAGGGACTTGAATTTAATGTGGAGAGAAATAGGTAGCTGAAGAGAGGATTTAACGAGGAAGGTGCCCAGGTGACAGTGATGGAAGACGGCAGCCAGGTTTGAATAGACCAGAGGGGAAGATGTGAGAAGCAAGCCAGAAAGGAGAAGGCTACTGAAGTCAAGGGGAGAGACAGACAAGGTGTGGGCATAGTTTGTAGCCAGGGGGAAGCCAGGGAAGGGCAGGTTTTTGGTAATATTTAAAGGGAAGGGGAGGCAGGATTTAATATGAGAGACTATTTGTACGGAGGAAAAGACAGAAGTGTCAAAGAGGATAATGATCATGTAGGTGCAGGGAGTGAAATTTGTGATAAAGTAGGTTGCCCTTTGTCACGTGACTCACTACCAGATTACTGCCCACCATACCGCTAAGGGGTGCTTGCCGCAGGAAGAACCCTTTCTGAGTGAGATGTAAAACTGAGGTCCTTGCCCCTTGTAGTTGTGCAAGAGTCCTTGGCACCATGGTGTTATCCCTGGTGTCCTAGCCATATTCAAATAGGAGTAATTTTATTCTGTCTCCCTAAATCTTCCTTTCAATTTCAAGTGGAAAACGGTAGTCTTCATTTAACATCTTGTACAGATGTGTAGTCTTGCTGTGAAGTTATTGTTTCACCCAAACCTGGTTGCATTTCAGTGTTTGACAGAGTGATTCCTGTGGTGCTGAGATCCTTTCGGATGAAAGGAACCAGAGAAATATAAGGCCGTCATAATTAGAGAGATGTTCTTGTTTTGCTGCCATTGATACTGATGCATCTTCTGTATTTATGAGCTTTTAAAATACAAGAGGGTAAGACTGTGAAGATAAATCCATTCCTTGATTGTCATTTAGCAAACAAAATTGTACTGGTCTCTTAGAGTGATGAAAATGAGGGATTCCATGAGGTGTGATTGTGTTCCTTCCATTGAGGGCTTTTCAATTTGTGACGTGTTTGAAGAAAGTATTCTAGCATGTTAAATTGTGTGTTTAAATCTATCATTAAATAAGCTGTGTGTTCTGTTGAGGTGGGGGAGCAATGCATTATTTGATTTTGATGAAATCCTGCAAATAATTTAAGAAAACATTCTTACTTGTAAAAGCAGCAGAGAATCCTGTGGAACCTTATAGACTAACAGACGTATTCACCCACGAAAGCTCACGCTCCAAAACGTCTGTTAGTCTATAAGGTGCCACAGGATTCTCTGCTGCTTTTACAGATAGAGACTAACACGGCTACCCCTCTGATACATTCTTACTTGGTTTATCATGCTTTATATCTCTTTTTCTATTAGTTTTTGTTTCCAGACATACAACATATTTTGTAAAGATAAATCAGAAGAACTAGAAACCCTCTATGACCATTTTTGTTTTGACTGTATTGCTTGAGAAGTGGCACTTGACTCATCTGTCAAGTGAGACAGTAATACTTCTTACTTTAAATGACCCTGCCCTAGCAAAGCTAAATCTCTCAATAATTTTAGGTTCCTCTCTGTAAAAGGGGATAATATCTAACTTGAAGAGGTGTTGTGAGTCGTTAATTAATGTTTGTGAAGAGCTTTGCTTCTTATACAGCAGATTTCCTCAGAAGGTATCAGAGTGTTATTATTTACTAACCATGTGTTTGCAGAGATAAAATACACTGTCAATTTACATATACAGTAAACCGTACTTCCATGCTACTTTTAGAAAAAGGAGGCAGTTGAGTCCCCAGAATATTTTAAGCTATTTAAGCAAAGGGGGGAAAAAAGGGAGAACAAGTGTTTTATAAGTTTCTGATTGAGCTACTCAGAACTGTTGTGGGTAGCTGTGAAATGACAAACAGCATAATTTTTAAAGTTCATGCTGTTTTCTCACTGAAAAGTTTTGGCTCATTGTGACTGACCAAGTAATTATGTAATTAATTTCTAAGTAATAGTGGCTAATGCAGAAAGGCATTTCCCCAAGATCAACTGACCAATTGGAGTAATCGAGTGCCAGGAGGAAATCTAAAGTGCCTTAATCTAATAAAGCATTTCACACCCAACCTATAGAGCTCATGATTTTCTCCTAATTTTTTTTTACTTGTCTAAAACAAAAATAATGTAACTAGCTTTTGTGTGTGTTAGAAGTAATTGTTGGCATAGATAATGTATTCTCTTTACTGGCCCTTTACTAGCAGTTAAAGAGTAACCACTGTGACAAACTTCCTCCTCTACCTTGGTGGGTCCTGTGCTTATTGGCAGATTTGCTCACCTCAGTGATCTTCCACACAGTCTGGATCAACTCCTCCTGGTTCTTGATCTCAGGAGTGCGGAGGTTTGGTTGGGAACCCGGAGCCACCTCTACTTGGTTCCCAGCCCAGGGCACCTGTGGAGTTGCAGCTGTCATATAGTGCCTCTTGTACCACAGCTGTGTGACACACACACCTCCTGGCTACTTCCCCCTGGCCTTCCTCCACAACACCTATCTTCTTCCCTCACCACAGGACCTTCCTATCCTGGGTCTGATAACACCTATCTCTTCTCTGT
>NC_133793.1:365789-381337 GCF_003597395.2 Chelonoidis abingdonii
ACCAGACTCCTGTACCCCACTGGCCTAGGTCTGTCACACCACTAAGAAAGCACAAATTTTGTAGTCTTGTGCTTCCTGACCATGATACCAGATAATAGTTTTTTGCAGCACCAAAGTAACAAGCATAATGGAACCTCAATCCTGACGGGGGGCCTTTGGGAGCTATTTTACCTTGAATATTTAATAACTAAAATAGACACCCTAGAAAACGCAGCAGCATTCTTCATTTGCAATGAGTTTTAACTTTTGTCAAACTAGCGGCATGGCTTGTGTGTTTCTAAATTAGGCTCAGCGTTAGAGTGTATATTATACGTATTTGTGCAATGCTCTGCCTCTGACAGTAGTGAATTTGTGTCTCACTTACAGTGGATGTAAGCTGTTAAATAAGAAACATTAGTCCCCAAATCAGGCATGTCAACCCTAATATTCTATGATTCTGTGTATGATGATGAATAATGTGTCACTGCTGCGCACCTTGCTTAAAGCAATACAGAGGTGTTAATCATATGGAAAAGTTCCCATCCAACCCTTCAAACTGAAAGAATTAGAGATACTGTCAAATACAAATGCAAATGAATGATAACTCTTTTGGGCCAGTGCTTTTAATTATGTATATACAGTGTTTTATACGGGTTAAAAATTACCCGTAGAGCTAGTTTTTTTTTTTTCTCTATAGCTTTTCTTTACCATGTGCAGGGGGTAAAGCAGCCTCAGAATTCTCATACATCAGAGAACCAGCTGAATGGCTCAACAAGCTCAGGGCCTAGTTTCGTGATTTTGTTGTACTCAGGAGATTGCCGTTTGACTCTTAACACCACTAGTTCTGTTAAGGATGGTAAATTAGGTACTGCACTATTGGATCACAACACAGAAATCTAGGGCTTATTGCTTGGGGCAGTTGCCTCCAGGTTAGAGGGAGGGAGAAACTGAAGTAATGAGCATACTCTTGAACTGAAAGCTAGCACACATGCTATAGGATCAGCAGTGTTTTTAGAGAACCGCAGCTTTCAGTGGGCTTCTTGTGTCACTGCCCCCAGCAGACTTCATTAAAGGCACAAGCTAAAGGGCATAATGAGGAAATTTAAACCAATGTTTTCAAATGTCGTCATTCTCGATGAAGATGTCCTAATAAGTGCTCTTTTTATTGAATTCCAAGATTTGAAAATAAATCCATCTGTCTTCATCTTCTGTTAACGCATGTTCTTGTTGATAACATTTTGGTGTCACAGAATTAGTGCAGCGAAGGGTTTACAGTGTTCAGCAAATATAAAGCGAGGTTCCATTTTGTACTGATTGAAATCATTATATATAACAAAAGAAAATATTAATAACTTTTCTCTGGCAGGAAAAGAGAGCATGTACAGTGTTTCTGCAGCATCAGAGGATCCTCTCTTCTCATAGAAAATGGAATGATGGCAGCTTGTATCAAATGTAGAAAATTGCTTTTAACAGGTTTGGTTTTGTCCATCTACAACAGACTTTGTTGATCTCACATTAAAAATATAAACACGATTAAGTTTTTTCTTTATGAAACAGAACTATTTAATTGCACTGGTACTTCAGCTATCACTGTTACATGCTAAGTTTTGTTGTTATTTGTTGGACTTGACAGAGCACTCAATGCTCTACGGAGCAAAACCCTAAGCAAAAAGGAAGACATGGTCTTATCATTCTGTAGATACATTTTAAAATTTTCAAAAGTCAATTGAAAAATTACTTTGACACTTGAGATAACTTTGAAATAAATATCAAATTTTAACTATTGTTTTACCTGTTAGGAGGGAGTCCTGTGAGTATTGCATCTTATGTGTGTGAAGTCAGTTTTGCAAATAAAATGCTTGACACCTTCTTTAACTGGCCTTTAGGGTTTGCAATTCAATAGCACACCTAATTTTTACACTGCTGCTCTTAAGAATACAAGTAAATTTGTTTATACTGTGCAGGAGGTGCGTTTCCCCTCTCTTTTTGTGCAAACTAACTTTATTCCTGCAACATAATGAAATACTGACAAAACACAGTTTGATGGAAAAATAAATTCTAGAAGCTTATTTTATAACTGTCTAAAAAGAAAGGAAGTTCAGAAAAACACATCTTGAAGAAACTAAGTGTAGGTAAAAAACTACTGCAGTGAAGAATTCCCAGTAAGTAATGCAAACTTGTGCAGTCTGGACTGAGGTAAGCTTTTGCCATAAACATTGAGGCTCCACTGTAGTATGCTGCTTGTTTTAAAAGCAAAGATTTAATTTCTAGTAAAAAATACTATATGTTTAAATTAGAAGTTTCTAAAGTTGCTAAAAACTATTCAGATTAGATGGAAACCACCATGGAAATGGAAGCAACAGCCTGACATGTAATGCAATGCCTGAACAGGTTTGCAGTGTAGGAACATTTCCCATTTTAACCATGCAGTGATCTGGACACTGAAAAGTTGCCATTATGATTCAAGGCTGAAACAGAATTTGTCTTTCATTAAAATTCTTTCCAAAAGATCAAGGAACTTTACTGTAACTCCAGTGTGTGAGTCTGTGGGGATTTATGATTTTGGTTTTTTAATACTTACAAAGAGAAAAGAGTCAGAGAGCCCCACGGGCTGGAGAAGGTTGTATCTTAGGTACAAGAGTTTTGATCAGTTTTGAAGTAGACTACAAGCTTTTCTTCTTGTAATTTCCACATCAGACTCTCTTAAAAATTTTATTCATGCTAATAATGTAACTAAAAATACTAAACCCGAGATGCTTTCTTTGTTGCCAGTCTGTTGGGTCAGAAAGATGTGAAATTCCTAAATTCTGAGTATTTATTAAGCCTGGAAGAGACTTGTTGTCTCTAAAGAGAAATCTAGCTGTTACTGCATGTAGTCAGTGAGGTAACACAGAAAATGCTGTCAGCACAGTGCTCAGTCCCCTTCTCTCAGGAAGACATGTCTTTGGATCTGATACCTTTTAACCCCGTTTGTCCTATTTTCTCCTTCACTGATGCATGTTAGCAGCACACTGGTCCGTTCTGAGGTCAAGGTTATAGCAGCTAGTAAGCTGGGTGAAAGCAAACAATATGCATTTTAATATGGCCAAATGCAAAGTTATACATCTAGGAACAAAGAATGTAGGCCATATTTACAGGATAAGGAACTGTATCCTAAAAAAGACTTGTGGGTCATGGTGGATAATCAGCTGAAAATGAGCATCCGGTGCAATGCTGTGGCCAAAAAAGCTAATGCTATCGTTAGATGTATAAACAGGGGAATCTTGAATAGGAGTAGGGAGGTTATATTCCCTCTGTACTTGGTGTTGCTGCTACTGGAATACTGTTGTGGTGTCCAGAATTCAAGGAAATTGATAATTGGAGAGGGTTTAGAGAAGAGCCATGAGAATGATTTAAAGGATTGGAAAACATCCCTTATAGTGATAGGCTCAAGGAGCTCAGGCTGTTTAGCTTAACAAGGAGAAGGTTAAGGGTGAGACTTGATCACAGTCTATGAGTACCTACTTGGGGAACAAAATGTTGATAATGGGTTCTTCATTCTAGTAGACAAGTCATAACATGATCCAATGGCTGGAAGTTGGAGCTAGAGACATTCAAATTGGAAATAAGGCACACATTTTTACCCACGAAAGCTTATGCCCAAATAAATCTGTTAGTCTTTAAGGTGCCACCGGACTCCTCGTTATTTTTAATATTGAAGGTAATTAACCATTGGAACAATTTATCAAGGCCTGTGGTGGAGTCTTCATCACTGGCAATCTTTAAATCAAAATATTGTGTTTTTCTAAAGACATACTCTGATTCAAACAGGAATTAGTTCAGGGAAGTTGTCGGGCCTGTGTTATAGAGCAGATCAGATAGGTGATCACACTGGTCCCTTCTGGCTTTATAATTTAGGTATCTATATTTTCAATGGTATTGATATCTGTAAAAAACCCCAAATTACTTCATTACAATAAATGAGGCCTTTAAAGTCTAAACACTGCTAAATATGCACAGCCTTTTAGTATGCAATGAGAAGTTGGGCATAGATCAAGCGTTGTTCTCATCTAGCCACACACTAGTGCTAGATTACTCTTCGTGTCACTATTTGCTGATTTACTCAGTCAATGTTCTCTTTTCTTTTGGTCTTTGCGCTGGATCGTGTTCTTCAGATCAATCTTTGTTTTTACTTTTACACGCCTCCCTGCCAAGCACTCCATTGCATGATGTTGCAGCACCTGCTCTTTGACCTTTCACTCTGTCCGTGTTATAGGGACCTTCAGAACTACAGCACAGGAGGCACAAGGTAGAGTGAGTGCCATGTTGGGGTGAAATGGTGCTTCCAAGGCATCTTTAGGAAGTGTTCCTGTGCTGAGTCTGTCACTACTATGTGCCTATTAGTTGTTGATCGTTAGGATTTATCCTGTGTGTTACAGTAGCACCCCCAATATGACAAAGAGTCCTGTGGGACCTTATAAACTAACAGACATCTATAAGGTGCCACAGGACTCTGTCGCTTTTTACAAATCCAGACTAACACGGCTACCCCTCTGATACTTGACACCCAATATACTGGGCACTGTCCACACACCCAGGGAGAGACAACCCTACTGCAAAGAGCTTCCACACTAAGATGGGAAACAGCATGTGAAGAGGGAGGGTAGGGGATGAAACATGAAAAATATATGCACTTAAAAAAAGTGTTTTCCCTAACTACCCTCTTCGCTGTGGGTCAAAGGATTTGTAGAATAGCAGTGAAGGAGCAGAGAGTTGGGGCTTGTTTACACTTACTACGCTACAGCGGCACTACTGTAGCACTTCAGTGAAGACACTGCCTCTGCCAATGGGAGGGGTTCTCCCATCAGCGCAGGTACTCCACCTCTCCACTAGTCAGTAGCTATGTCGATGGAAGAAGGCCACTTTTAAAAAATAAGCAGCGTACTATGGTGGAATCTAAATGTTGATGGTAAAAGCTTACCTCAGGCCAGACTGTAAAAGTTTGAATTACTTACTGGAAATTCTTCACTGCAGTAGCTTTTTAGCTACACTTCAAGATGTATTTTACACCAGGGGCTAGGTCACTTTCAGGTGTGGATTTCACACCCCTGAGTGACATCGTTATACTGACAAAAGTTCCTTGTGTTGATTAAGCTTTAGAGCACTTGATCTAAACTTTAGTTACACTGGTAACTGAATGACAAAACTTTTGTCTTTCAGAGGTGTTTAAAAAAAAAAAAAAAAACCTCCCAAAAGACACACGTTTTGCTGACAGCAAGCGCTGGTGTGAACGACACTTTATCAGCGGGAGTGCTTTCCTGCTTACAAAGCTAACGCTGCTCGTTGAGGGTATCGGCAAGAGAGCCGACAAACAGTGGCTACAGTGCGTGTCTTTTAGCGGCACGGTTGTAGTGACACAGCTGTGTCGCTAAAACTTGTGTAGTGTAGACATGGCCTTAGTGAATTATGGGATTTGAAAGCAAATGGTATGATCAGAGTGGGCAGGGAGGATGTTTTTAACAGTTGCCTTTTGTTTGAGCTGGAGGGAGGTGACTGGGTATTTAGGAGGGGAGGCAGGAGGAGGGTTCATTTAGTCAAGAGGGGACATGATGAGGATCTGGTTGAGAGTTTCAACTGTGTGGGCACACAGAAGTATAAGTCTCTGTAATTTGCGCTAAGGAGATCGCAACCATACTCCAGTGCAGCCATTCCTATTTGCTGTCTTGTGTGTGTGCACACGCACATGCACCACTCTGTCCTCTGGTTCTAGTCTCAAAAAAAGAATTTATTTGGGGCGATCTAAGCTGGACTAATAGGCTGCTTGTGCTCATAGTTAGGAATCAAATCAGAAATTTCACTAAAGCCTTCATCTCTTCCTTTTAAGACTAACTCCAATGAAAGTGACAAAGAGCCTGCTTGAGGGGATGTTCCTTAATGAGGATATCACTTCTTGGATGAAATACTGAGGATACTAAGTAGAATTCACAGATATCATTGAAGTTTTCTTGTCCAAACACATTGCCATGGAGAGGGAAGGTTTGAGTTTTGTTGGCGTGACCAGTGTGTCAGTGACTAAACTTTGGGACTTTGAACCATGCTTCTTTTCTCTGCATACCTAGCTGGTTCAGGGCCGCCCAGAGGATTCAGGGGGCCTGGGACAAAGCAATTTTGGGGGCGCCTTCCATAAAAAAAAGTTGCAATACTATAGAATACTATATTCTTGTAGGGGGCCCCTGCAGGACCCAGGACGCAGGGCGGCCCTGAGCTGGTTGTCAAAGATGGTGAGGTCCCCAAGACCAATATGTGCCAAGACAAAATTATTGATGGACAGTCTTGAAACAGTGGTTTTGGTTAGTAAGCCGATGAACACTTGTGGAGTTAATCAGTGTCCCATAACTCTCACTAAGTGAACATCTCTCTCTTTGTGTCACTGGAAATCCTTTGAGCATTCAGCCTCCTTGACATACAGGAAAGCAGCCTGTCCATATGGCTTAATTCTGCAGCTCTTTTACAGGGTGCATGGATTTAGAAATTGTCTTGACTAATACATGCCGGTGCCCAAGGAGTGGCAGTCATTTTAATTGTACTGTATCAATATACATGTTGAAATAAATATCAAACCTCTCTCAGTAGCTATAACTAGCCTTTCTCCTCTAATAAGTATATAAAATAGAGGCCTCTAACTTCCAAAGCAAAGAGTTATTTTATTTTATTCATGCAAAAGATTCTTTCTCAAGCCAACTAATTTTGCTTGATTTGTCTTGTGACTGCTTCCTTCATCTGCTTTAGAGGTGTTTACATGCCAATTACTGTACCTCCTTCTTGTGAGGGCAGTGCTTTAGGCCTTAGTTAATGTTTCATTCCCATTACATTTCAGAGTTCTCTGCCAATATGTCTGCAGTCTCTGCATGTGTACATTGATTCGATGCCAAACTGCTTGCAGCTATTGGCTTAATGACACTGTCTTGTCAAACTGCTGGCCCATTTTTGAGAATATGTCCCAGCTCCTACATGCCTTTATGTTTCGTTAGTGCCGTCAGGCCCTTGTGTTTTATTTGTTACAGAGTCCTCTCCCCAGTCAGACCCATCTGAATCGGAGCTATTATATGCTGCTTTGCCCTAGGGCTTTCCTTCCCCTTATTCCCTTCCCCACTAGTTGCTGATAGTCACCTATGGCACTTTTCCTTTACATTTGGAAGGCCAACTGTGCAGCGTCCTAAGAAGCTGCTGTCAGAGCTGCTTTGTGGAAGGGTGCTGTAGGAACAGTGCGCGTAGCACTGGTATCTCAGGCACCAGGTATATCCATCCACGACCAAGTTTTCATATGCTAATAACTTCCATTTGGGTAGCACGCACCTAATAATTGAGAGAATGTGCTACTATAATAACATGCTAATAATCTGTGAAGACCAGAAGTGCAGAGTGTTAACTGAATATTTCGCTAAATACCTAACTAAGATTTAAAAAACTCATTTCACAACAGTTGTGAAATGACAGCATTGTGGGGAACACATACAGATGTGTTAATGTTACACAAAACTTGCTGAAAATCTCTTTTCATGTGGATCCCAGAACTTCTGGATTCTTTTCCTGTGTCTGCTATAGACTTATTATCTTACCTAGTTAATTGCAATAATGATCCCAGCATAGGAGAAAGACAAGGTGGGTGAATCATGTCTTTTATTGGACCAGCTTCTGTTGTCCCTTCTGCCGTTAGAAGTTGGTCCAATAAAATATATTACTCAGTCACTTTGTCTCTGTCTTACCTGGGACAAATTACTTGCATCAGTTTGCTCATTTGTAAGTTGAGGATAATAACTTACCTTCTCCAAAGTGGTGTTTTGAGATATTGTTAATATTTGTAAAGGGTTTTGGTATCCCGTGAGGACAGGTGCTATAGAAAGGTGAAGTACCCTTCAATGGGAAATGGAACAGTTTCTAAAAATTTAAAAAAAACAAAGAAATTCCAAGTCATTGACTCTCTAAAGAATTTCTTCCTCAAATGTAAGTCTGAAGTAGATTTACTCACACCTGGTTTTGGTGCCTAGGGCAATTGGCAAGTGTTTCCTACTCCAGAAAGATTTACAAGACTGGAGAATTTTTAATTTTTACAGTTCCAATTTTTAGTTTTGACTTTTTAATTGTGTGTGTGTGTATGTATGTATATTTAAAAAAAGGTGGAAACATCTTTGATTTATGGAGCTTCCCAGATCCCCCAAACACCTGGGCTCTTCTGAGATTTATTTCAGTTTTGCCATTTGAGATGATATATTTTTAGCCATTCAGGTGCTAGATCCTGAGGGATTCTGTTGATGAAAGAGCCATTATTACCCAGCTGACAGCAAGACTCTATAAAACTGCTGGAGCCTCTAGCCCCAGTCTCTTCCACGCTTACCTCCTCTTTGTAGTCATCTCGATGTAGGGCCCAATCCTGGAAATGCATGTGAGTAACTGTACTCAATTGGAGGGTTTATGTGCACCTCTAGGGTAGTAGAGCCAGAAAAATTTCTGTATTCCCTGAGTTAAAGGACTGCAGGTCTGCCTGGGCTTTGTTCCAGCTGCCCAGAGTTGGGAAGGAGGCGTCTTGTGCCCCTCTCTTTCCCTCCACTGCATACCAGCATCAGAGCCATGTTTTCCTCACTCAGATGGCACACGATGTCATACAGACTTGCTTGAAGGGGAAGAGTTGACGTGGATTTTAAAAAATATATTGTATCTGCTTATTTGAAACATCTTTGGCTTTGAACTTCTTGGGTCTTCTGGCCCAGTTACTTCTGGGGCTGCTTTGGTCCTTCTTCTCTTTCATCCTGATGTTTCTTTCTGAACATAACACGGATAAGGTGTTAATTAAATATTCACCAACATGGACTTGAAATAATATTCCTTCTTCGAATGTTGTTGTGCCTGTGGCATCTAATTGCTCTAATGGGCAAAAAAAATAGTGTCCATTTTATTCCTACAGACAAATAGACAGGGCTCAATCCTGCAAATGTTTCTTCATGGTAGTAAGGTGTTTGCAAGACTGTACCCATGGACCCTTGGCAGTAAAATGTACCTGTGGGGCCTCAGGTCTTATTCACTGTGCTGTAGATGAGCAATACCAAGTAGGAAAAACACCTTTTTCATCGCTGCAGTTCTTGCAAACAATGGAAATACGGGTCTGTTGCATCTTACGCCCATTTAACATGCGCAATTTCAGCTTTACACAATCGGCAAAAAAAAAAGAGAGAAAAATAACAATTTTAATACTGTACCTGTAGTACGGGCAATTCTGCCCGCCATTCAACTCAATGTAATTTTGACTATACACGGTTTTCGCTTTACGCGCTAACCGTGGAACGGAACCCCACATAAGATGAGACTCGCCTGTATGTGCATGTAGTTGAGTTTGTGCCCATTCTGGGTTCTTGATGCTTGTATATTGCTGGATTGTCTAGTGAAGACCCACTAAATCAACCGCAGAGCACTTTCTGGTCGACTCCAGTATTCCACCGGATCAAGAGGAGTAAGGTAAGTCGATGAGAGAGCGTCTCCCGTCAATGCAGTGCAGTGTAGGCATCACAGTAAGTCAGCCTAAGGTAAGTTGACTCCAGCTACATTATTCACATAGCTGGAGTAGCGTAACTGAGGTCGACTTACCCTGCTGGTGTAGAGAAGGCCTCTGTATGGTGATGAGTGCAGTAAGCAAGCTTAAATTGGTAACAAAAATTCAAATAGTGGTAAAATATTCTATTCCTTTCCCTGCTTGTGCCCCAAGACATTTCAGAAGCTATAATTCTGTCTGGATGTAGTGTGGTGCATATGTTCCTTTAAGCAGTTTCTTGAAATACTCTGCTCTGAAATACTAAAAGAATTGTTGTTGCCTTAGCAACTGCTTCATCAATGTGTATTTCATTAATAGAGAGTAAAAAAGTGCATAAACATGCACATGTATTGTCTGCATATTAAGAATGATTGCTATTTCTTCATTATTGTCCATGGGCAAGACTTTGCACAGTGACAAGTAAATTTGGGTACCCATTTTATTTTTTAGGGGAGGTGAACAACTTGAGACACTTAATGGGACCTGATTTTCAGGGGGCAGCCCTCCTCAGCATCTGAAAACTAGAACCCTTTCAGGTGTCCCAAGTTGGAGATCCAAAATCACTAGTTATTTTTGAAAGTGCCCTTAACTCTGACTTTGTGCTGTTTGGAATTTCTTGTATTTGTTTCTTTGATGTGTAACTGAATAGTATATTCTATGTGTGGATAGAAGTAAAAAGAAAAAAGAAGCCAAATTATGCAGTTGTTGGGGGGGGGGCACACAATACTCCTCAGCTTGTCTCTTGTAGCAAACAGGCATTTTGAATGGAGAGTCATAGATTCCAAGTCCAGAAGGGATCTTTGTGATCATCTTGTCTAACCTTCTGTTTAACAAAGGACATAGAACTTCCAAAAATAACTCCTAGAGCAGATCTTGTAGGAAAACATCTAATCTCAATTTAAACATTATTAGTGACTGAGAATCCACCACTACCCTTGGTAAATTGTTCCAATAGTTAATTGTTTCTCTCTTTTAAAATTTATGCTTTATTTCCAGTATGTGTTGGTCTATCTTCCAGCCATTGGATTGTGTTATGCCTTTCTCTGCAAGATTGAAGAGCCCATTGCTAAATATTTGTTTTGCATGTAGATACTTATAGACTGTAATAAAGTCACCCTTGAATCTTCTCTTTGTGATGCTTCATAGATTGAGCTCCTTGAATCTATCACTGTAGAACATGTTTCCTAATCCTTTAATCATTCTGTGGCACTTCTCTGAAGCCTCTCCAATTTATCAACATCCTTCTTGAATTGTGAGCACCAGAACTGGACACGGTAGTTCAGCAGCAGTCACATCAGTGCCAAATATAGAGGCAAAATAACTGTTCTGCTCCTACCTGAGATTCTCTGTTACAGGATGCTGTTAGTAGCTATAAATTTAGCCTTCTGTAAACCAGAACCCTGGTCACTTAGAACACCTAGGGCACTGTGTGTAGTTTAAAGTAGGAGGGGCTTAGGTGGTTTGGGTTTGGAAAGGTAGAAGGGATCACTTGCTCCTATGGGGAGCCTAATGAGCTAATGAGGTATGCCATGCATATCTCAGGAATAAAGGAAGCAGTATAAAAGGCTGAGCTAGGGGGCAAATGGGGGGCTCCCCATAACTACTGCTATGTTGTGATGTACCTGGAGCATAAAGAGCAATAAAGACAGCTGGTGGAGGTACCCTTCTGGACTGAATATGCTGCTTAATTCACAAAGAGGGCTTACCAGCCACGGTGTGCAGGATCTGAAAGGGAAGCCCTTTCACAGCTTCCCAGGATCACATTAACTCTTGACCCCAGTGTCATGCTGGAAACTCATGTTCAGCTGATCAGCCACAATGATTCCCAAATCTTTTTGAGTCTCTGCATCCCAGGATTGAGTACCCTATCCTGTGAGTATGACCTACAATCTTTATTCCTAGATGAATATACTTATATTTGGCCATGTTAAAATGCATGTTGTTTCCTTGCGTCTAGTATTACCAAGTGATCCAGATTGCTCTAAATTAGTGACCCGTCCTGTTCATTATTCACCTCTCCCCCAAATTTTTGTGTTGTCTGCAGACTTTATCAGTGACAATTTTATGTGTTCTTCCAGGCCATTGATAAAAATATTAAAAAGCATAGGGCCAAGAACTGATTCCTGAAGGACCTCACTGGAAATGCACCTGCTAGATAAGGATTCCCTTTTCAGTTACATTTTGAGGCCTATCAGTTAACCAGTTTTTAATCCATTGAATGTGCACCATGCTGATTTTATATTGTTCTCAGTTTCTTTCTTTTCTTTTCTTTTCTTTTAAATCAAAATGTTGTGTGGTTCCAAGTCAAATGCTTTACAGAAATCTAAGTATATTACATCAACACTATTACCTTTACTAGGCTGTTTGGATGCTATTGATTTGTGGCAGGCAAAGCTGGATTTCTTATTGGGAGAATTAGGAGAGGCTTTCAGCTTTAGACTCTTGGGGTGAGATTTTTTTAAGTGACTTAGAAGCACAAGGCTGAGACTGATCGGAGCTGCTCAAGTTCATTCACTAGCAGGGAGATGAAGAAATTCTGAACCATGTGTTACTTTGCATTTTTTTATTTGTGAAAATCTCAGAAATATCTGTATTCTAATGAATGGATCCTGCCTCTCACTGATTTTGGTTTGACAGTAGGGGTGTGTGTATATATATGTGGTTCTCCTTTGACATTGTGGAACAATTGCAATGTATATACAATAACTAGAAAGTACTCCCAGAGAACAAATATACACATGGCTTATTGGCTGGGTTTTTGAGTTTTCTTTTTTTTAAAGGGACATTACTGAGCTAACACTGACTCGAAAAAAAACCCCTTACTCTGTAGTTTTCAGGGCTTAATAAGTTGTATAGTTTGGGGTAAGAAACACATAGCATGGATGTTCCATAGGCCTCTATAGCCCAGATGTTAGACGCCTCTTTTGGCATTGTGCACATGTTCCTGCGTTTGTGGCTGTGGCCTTGCTTTTCTAGCTCCTCCTGAAGTTAGCAAGTTGTATTTGGCTGAACTGATACTTACCACCACCATCTGTGACTGACTTATGTAAATGGCAGGAATTTATATCATCGGCTGCATGAAGGTCTCAGGAAAGTGCCTCTGAAACTCAACAGGAATCTGGAAACTTCTGCATGATTTGCAAAACACATTCAGTCCCCAGTGTATTATGCTTTAAGATGTCAAGTATCAGGGGGTAGCCATGTTAGTCTTATGCCCAAATAAATCTGTTTGTCTTTAAGCTGCCACTAGACTCCTTGATGCTTTAGGATGCGCTTTGCTTTTCTATTGTTGATCATGTCATTTTGCTTCTGGCTTGTGTTTTTTCTGTCAGTCTCAAATAATTTTATGAATTTTAAGCAGAGACTAAAAGGAGGTATAGATTTTGAGTTACTGCCAAAAACAGTTGTATTACCCATGTAGATTTTAACAAACTGTGTGCAAGACTGCAACCGTGTAGGCCCTGGTGTGTGTATGTGTGTGTGTGCGCACAATCTTGCAATATGCTGAACTGACATTGGCTACTCTGTCAGTAAAGCAAAAGCTAGCCCCATGCTGATTTATTCTTCAACCTTTGATAGTGGTTGGGGCAGTAAAACCTTTGTTAACCCCAAAGAAATGTCTCTGTCAGTGGTTAAGGGAGATGCTTTGTGGAATGGTAGCCAGCTAACTGTGACACTGTCACCATTTTTATGCTCACATTTTCACACAGTTCACATCTTGGCGAGTGTGTTTCCACTTGCTCTGTCTGTGATAGCTTTTCCTTTTCTTGACCAGGACTTCTGGCAAGCTGGTCATTTGTTGAAGACAGAGCAGTTAGTTGTCTCTTCTAACTCAGAAAGTGTGTGTGGCTGTTGGGTTGGCAATCCGAGAGGCTTGTTGGTGGCAACATTGGTTGAGTTTCTCCACATTTTTCAGTCTTGGTCTGTTGCACTGCCCAGAAGGTCTGCTTGCTGGAAGTTATCTTTTTGGAAGGTTAGCAAATTTCAGTCACTTAAGGAAACATGCATTTAATTGGCACTTTGCTAAATGATGTGCTGCAGAAGAAACATAATACCCACAGGCTTTTAAATAGCCACAAGTTCAACAGTCTCTGAACTGGTCTGGCCTGTCTCTGGTGGAAATTGCTGGACTGAGAAGTGTAGTAATGTACCTTTTTGTAAAGATCTATCAGGAGTGTCCATAATGATCTGTCAGTGGCTAGGGTAAAAGAGAGAGTTACATCATAAATCCTCATTTGCTTATATTCTCACAGGGTCTGTGCCATTTTTTTACCTCTTGTTAAAACAGAATAACAGCTGCCTTTTTATTTAGTTAGCCTCAGTTCAACAGGCTAGACAGGAGTGTCTATGTTTTGATGGTTGTAAGAGTGTCCTAGTAATGCATCTATGTTGTGCATCCTGAGGCACGTGTGCTATTCAAAGGAATTCCCCCCTTGCAGCCGCAATTTGCTGAAAGGCTCCATTCTCTTGTGTTTGATGCATGTAGCTGCATCTGTAGTTTGCTGAGGTTGTTTGTTTACTTTGACTTTACCTGTGGCAAAAGTTTTAAACTACTGTATTTGATTAAAATACCTCCTGGTTTTTTGGGGTGGATAAGTGTCAGATTGAAGAAATTCCCTGGTTTTGGCTTCCTTTCTTCCCCTGTTGTTTTTCTTTCTCATGTTTAAGGTATACACTGCACACTACCAGCTTCTTCCATGTAGACGTTGATTCTTACACAAAATGTTTCTTCAGTCACCTGTTTAGACTAATAATCAGTGCTGTCAAATTGACTGGACAGTTTGTGTTGTGTGGCATTGACTTGACATACAGCTTGTACTGAATGTCCAGAGATTTTTCTAACTGCTTTAGAAACATTTTGTGATGGGTAAACAGTGCTTCTTTGAATGGACTGCAGTCCAGTCTAGGTGCAAGATATGTGCAGATATCACCCAGTGTGGAGATAGTAATACTATGACTGTATGGAATAGTTAGCAGATATAGTACTCGTCAGAAACCAAACCCCTCGCTTCCCGTGAGCCCTTTTTATATAACTGTATGGAATAGTTAGCAGATATAGTACTCGTCAGAAACCAAACCCCTCGCTTCCCGTGAGCCCTTTTTATTTGGATGCAGCTGTCTATAGTGCCTTTCTGTAACATCTGCATACAGCTACAATCTCTCCCCAGGCTACTTCCCATGGCCTTGCCTCCACATCCTTCTTTATCTCCACACAGACCTTTCCTCCTGGTTTGTTGATACGCTTGTCCTCCTCAATTCCTTCCAGCAGTACACCTCACTCACTCGTCAGCTTCTTGTTCCCAGCTCCTCACACAGCACGCTCCTTCTCGCTCTGGCCTCATCCCCCACCCCTGCTCCTGGCGTGGATCAGCAATTCGGCGTCTTCCTCTTGTTTTCCTTCTGGAAACTCCCACCGTGCCCGCTGATTGTTAGCCTGCTCGCGGGCTTGGATGGATTGGCTGCGCTGCTCAGCTTTGTGTTTTTCTAAACTTGCAACAAGTGGTAGCTGATATCTCTTACTGTAGCCCTTTCTGCAGCATTTGAAATTTGGCTGCGATGCTTAATGGCTCAGGTGCCGTGATTAACTGAGCAACTGCCGATTTGGTTCCTGGGGTATTAAGGGATGTTTTAGGCCTTTGGCCTAAAACCTGTTCTTATAAGTAGACTGTGAACCAGTAGAGATAAAACCTAACTAGTTAGATATTCTGATGCTAGTCTGGCTCTGTCAAATAAAAGGTTCTTAATTGAGTTCCAGTGTGCCTTGATTAACCTGGGCAACTGCCAGGTTACCACGGGTACTAGGGATTGTTTAGCTCTGGGGCAACACACCTGTTTCTCGTCTTTGTGTAGCCACCTGGCCTGCTCCCATTAAATTTATATGAGAGGTATTACTAAAAAAATAGTTAAGATTCATTTTAGCAAGGTAACCTGATCTAAACCCTCTGTTGAGGTGTCACCTGTGGTCAAAAACTGAGATAAAATCGACTTGTTTTCTGATCCTGAGGAA
>NC_133793.1:381818-424209 GCF_003597395.2 Chelonoidis abingdonii
CAGGGCCCTGGGCTGGAACCTGGAGTAGAGGGCGGGCCCGGGTTCCCCCCAAACCTCCCAACTCCTGATCAGACACAGGAGGCGCTGACCCAAACTGTGGGTTCCACAAGAGGGGAAGATCACTGAGGTGAACAAATCCCCCAATAAGCGCAGGACACACCAAGGCAGAGGAGGAACTTTGTCACAATATGCTATATCCCAACCATATTAATTCATTCCTGTGACAACTTTTTTTCTATTTTGTTGTCAGTGTAAAGTTAATTTCTCCTTTCAAGCAACTGTTTTTCAACTATTCTGATTACACAGAAGTGGTTTAGGTTTCTGCTTTCTCAGTATTACACATTTTGAGGAACTGGGCTACATGCAGTAGTAAGAAATCCCGGTAGTCTGCCAGTTTTGTGTCCCCTCCATGTTGTATACATGTCTCCCCCAGTCTGGATTTACTTCCTTTCCTTTCATAAACCTCTTTATTTGGGAGCCACAGAATGAGTCTTACCTATAGCTTAGTGTGGCAATCTGCATGGAACCTGGAAGGAGCATCATGGATTGGAGGAGGGAAGAGGCACCAGGAAGTTGGTCTGTATGCAGATGGCTAGATGCTAAGTTATAATTGGAGGAGCTCTGCAAATAGTTGCTTTAATAGAGAGCCAGTTTAGTACAATAAGAATTGAGTCACCTCATGTTATTACCCAGCACGTTCCTGCAGCCTGCACCGCTTCCCACAGCTCCCTTTGGCCGGGAATGGGAACCACGGCCACTGGGAGCTGCGGGCGGCCATGCCTGCGGACGATCAATGTAAATACCATCTTACAGCCTGCCAGTGGATTACACTGATGGGCTGCAGGTTGCCCACCACTGGATTAGAGAGACAAGATGGGTGTAGTAATATCTTTTATTGGACCAACTCCTGTTGGTTAGAGAGACAAGCTTTTGGGTTTACACAGAGCACTTCTTTATACAGGGTACGTCTACGCTATGGGAGTATTCTGATTTTACATAAACCGGTTTTATAAAACAGATTATATAAAGTTGAGTGCACGTGGCCACACTAAGCACATTAATTTGGCAGTGTGCGTCCATGGTCCGAGACTAGCGTCGATTTCCGGAGCTTTGCACTGTGGGTAGCTATTCCGTAGCTATCCCATAGTTCCTGCAGTCTCCCCCACCCCTTAGAATTCTGGGTTGAGAGCCCAGTGGCTGATGGGGCAAAAATCATTGTCACGGGTGGTTCTGGGTAAATGTCGTCAGTCATTCCTTCCTCCGGGAAAGCCAATTGGCAGACAACATCATTTTGCCCCTTTTTCCCCTGCGATGCCACTGGCACAGACGCCAAGACGGCAACCATGGACCTGTTCAGCTTTTTTTTTTTTTACAAAGCCACTGTATGTATACTGGAGCTGCGGACAAGAGCGAATACTCAGCGCTACATACAGCCATGCATTTGCTTTGCTGCATAGCAAAAAGACGGTTATCAGTCTGTCATTCCTTTCGCTGCAAGGGTAAATTGGCAATGAGATGACGGTTACTGTCCTCTGTACTGTCTGCTGCTATCAGGGTGCCGTGCTGAGATCGGCTGGGGGTGCATAAAGCAAAACTGGAATACTACTTCCCCGATCAATCCCTCCTTATGGTTTAAAAATAGAGTCCTGCCTAGACTATGGGCATGCACTAGAGAACCAGTGTATTCTATAGAACGCACAGCTACTCGGGCATCAGATCCCGCAGAATGAATGAGCTACCCACTGAAGTTCATGGGGTGCCCTGCAACAACTCCAGTTCCTGCTTCCCTCCCCCCCCCAACCTCCTGGGCTAACCGTGGCAGTGTCCCCTCCATTTGGTCGTGACTTATTAGTGAATAAAATGAGGGGAGGCAGCCTTTCCGGTGCTATGACAGTCCAGGGAGGACATTACGGTGTGGGGGAGAGAAGCCCAGCCATGCCGCTGCCATGACAATCCAAGCCAGGACAGAAACTTTTCTCTTTAACACCAGGGTAAAGGGAGGGGCTCGATGGAGCTCCAGCCCCAGTGCGAATGAGCAAAGTTGGTTAACACAGCTTGTTCTTACCATGTACTTGGGAATTGACCGGGAGTCATTCCTATTTTACCCAGGCGCCCCTGCCACCTCACCTGAATGCCAGCCAGGAGCAGCTCACAGGTTGATAATAAGGACGGTTACCACGTCCTACTGCACCGTATGCCCCGGGCAGGGGAGAGAAGTGGAATACTGCTCCTTCACTGCTGGCAAGCATCGCGTCTAAGCATCATCAGTTAGCCATCAGGGTGAACATTGAAAGAATCAAGAAATGCATTTTCCCTTTTCTTCACGTGATGGGAGGGGAGTAAATTGACGAAGCTATTTCCTGACACACCGGACAATGTGTTTGAACCTACCAGGCTTGGGAGCTCAGCCAAGAATGCAAACAGTTTTCGGAAGACTGCTGTGGACTGTGGGATAAGCTGGAGGTCCTCCAGTACCGGCCTCCCTCCCCTCCCAATCGAGCGTCCATTTGCAGTCTGCTGGCTTCCCGTTACGCTTGTCACGCAGCAATGTGGTAAGCCTGTAGATTTTTTTTTTTCAAAATGCTTTGTCATTTCAATCTTCTGTAACGGAACTCTGATGAACAGATTTGTCTCCCCATATACAGTGATCAGACGCCAGTATCTCCGTACGGTCCATGCTGGAGCTCTTTTTGGATTTGGCGGACTGCACGCCACCCGTAGCTGATTCAGAGCTCCACGCGGGCAAACAGGAAATGAAATTCAAAAAGTTGCGGGGCTTTATCTGTCACCTGACAGTGCCATCTGTGGGATACCCCCAGAGGAGCCAAATACCGTCGATTTCGCCAACCATTACCCTATCCAACATAGCAATTGCCGATTTTCAGCCGCTACTCCCCTCGTCGGGAGGAGTGCAGAAATCCGGTTTAAAAAGCCCTCTTATAAACGATGTAAAGGCCTCGTACCTGCTGGACGAGTACACGCGTTAAATCGGTTTAACGCTGCTATAAATCAGTTTAAATGCGTAGTGTAGGCCAAGCTAAGAAGAAAACGCCTGAACAAGTGAGCTCTGTGTAAGCTCAAAAGCTTGTCTCCTCATCACGAGAGTTGGTCCAATACAAGATATTACCTTCACTTACCTTGTGTCCTCATGGGGTAATGTCTACACTATGGGATTTATTCCGATTTTACCAGAAGCCATCTTTTAAAACAGATAATAAAGTCGAGGGCACTGCCGGCCACCCTAAGCACCATTAATCGCAGTGTGTGTCCATGTAATGAGGTAGCATGATTTCCGGAGTGTTGGCCACTTGTGGGTTAGTTATCCGTAGCTATCCATACGTTTCCTGCATGTCTCCCTTGCCTCATTGGAATCTGGGTTGAATCCAATGCATGATGGTGCAAAAACAATGTTGCGGGTGATCTGGGAATGTTCACTCAATCTTCTTCCTGTGAAAGCACGGAAGACAATCATTTTTGCACCCTCTTTCTTCCCCTGGATTGCCCTGCAGACCGCCATACCGCATGGCAACATGGACGGCCCGTTTTGCCTTTATCAACTGTCACCGTATGTGTACTGGATGCCTGTTGACAAGACGCGGTAACTGCAGTGCTAACATACAGCAGCGATCCATTTGCCTTTGCAAGGTAGCAGAGAACGGTTACCTCCACCTATTGCTCTGTCCTGCCATTGTAATTTGGCTAATGAGATATGGTTACATCATTGTTGCACACGTTTGGGCATTTGAAATTGGCGATGACCGGTTATCAAAATCTTTGTCACTGTCTGCTGCTGTTATGGGTGCTCCTTGGCTGGCCTCGTCTGAGGTCAGCTGG
Source organism: Chelonoidis abingdonii (assembly GCF_003597395.2). Taxonomy (NCBI): domain Eukaryota; kingdom Metazoa; phylum Chordata; order Testudines; family Testudinidae; genus Chelonoidis; species Chelonoidis abingdonii. Next base: position 385,653 of record NC_133793.1, read on the forward strand.
GGGCGCAGTGGAACAAAAAATGGGAAACTGACTCCCCCGGGCCATTCCCCTTCTTTATCATTCTTGTCTAAAAAATAAGAGTGAGTCCTGCCAGGATATGGGGCAAGTTTACTAGAGAACCAGAAGAGCCAGCTGCTCCTGTCAGAGCCACAAAGATCCGCAGAAAATGATGAGCTGCAATGCCATCTAGGGGGTGCCCTGCAACAACCCCACTCGTGCTCCTCCTCCCACAACTTTCCTGGGCTGCCGTGCAGTGTCCCCGCCATGTTGGTGATGAATAATAAAGAATGCGCAAATAAGAAACACTGACTTTTCTAGCGAATAAAATGAGTGAGCAGCCTCCATGTGCTGATGATAGTCACGACGGGAGTTATCAGAATCTTTCTATACCATGAAGGGGTATGGGGCTGACTGGAGCTCAGCCCCAGCTGCTATAGAGAATGGTTACCAAGCCTTTTGTACCATTCTGCAGGGAATGACTGGGAGCTCATTCCATTTTTAAACCCCGCGCCCCCAGGCTGACCTCACAAGAGGCCAGCCAGGGCCTCCACGGGATGAGATGAATGGTTTTCCAACCATTTGTACCATCTGCCCATGAGGAAATGAAAGGGGAGGGGGTGCTCCCGCAGCACTGTGTCACCAGCAGCGATGGAGTAGACATACGGTGAACAATGAAAAAAGGCGAAGAAACGATTTTTTTCTACCATTTTCCTTCACCAAGGGGAAGAGGGGTAAATCTGAATGAAATACCCTGAGACCACCCGGACCAATGTTTGACCCTTAATCCAAGAATGCAAATGTTTTTCGGAGACTGCGGGGCCTGTGCGGATGCTGGAGTCCCAGTACCCCTCCCTCCCTCCCATGAGTGTCCAATCTTGGAAGTCTCTTGATTCCTGTTTACTTTCGTCACGCCAGCAACTGTGCCTGATCCCTGCCGTGGCCTCTGTCTGTCATAGCCTGGAGAATTTTTTCAAATGCTTTGTCAATTTCATCTTCTGTTACGGAACTCTGAATAGAACAGATTGTCATCCCCATACGGATCAGAGACCATATTTTCCCGTACGGTCCATGCTGGAGCTTCAATTTTGGATTTGGGGCTGCATCGCCACCCGTGCTGATCAGAGCCTCCAAGCTGGCAAACAGGAAATGAAGATTCCAAAAGTTGGGGGCTTCTTCCTGTCAACCTGGACAGTGCATCTGTGGGAATATACCACCCAGAGGCATACCGTTGATTTGCAGCCCTAACTCCTAAATCCACATAGCAATGGCCGATTCAAAGCGCTACTCCCCCTCGTCGGGGAGGAGTGCAGAAATCGTTTAAAAAGAGCCCTTTAACTATCTGATATAAAGGCTCGTTGTGTGGACGGGTGCTTAGGGTTATATTCAGTTTACATGGTGCTAATCGGTTAAAACGCGTAGTGTAGACCAGGCTCAATATTTTGGGAATTGCACAAACTTACAGCATGCTGCATGTCCAGTCAGAGCATGTTGGTCAATGTGGTAAGTGTCTCTCAGAATGTTTGCAGAAACTATGAGAGTGTGTCTGCAGTAATTCCAAACCCAAGTATCAAAAAATCATGATCAGGACTCAAAAACTATTGAGATTTGTTTAAAATCATCGAGAATTTAAAAATAATGCATCGTTTTTTTATTCTTGGGGATGGAGCCTTTAGGCACACTTGGCAGTTGTCAGGGATTCTCTGCAACCTCACGGACTAAAACATATTTTTTTTTTTTTATTATGAAAGCGTGGATTCTCCCCATAATCACAGGCCCCCAGATGTGAAGCTCTAAGAATAAAACACCCCATATCATGAGAACTTGCATTAAAAATCCGGAGGAGTTGGGCATCACTGCAATCTAGTGAACACTGATATGCAGCATGATTCTGGTGACCTTAGGATCTTTGAAAATTTCCTATAATATAGGAATCTGGTATTTCAAGAGCTTTGTTGCGTCAACTTCAGAATTGAAATATACTCTGAGTTCTTTCTCCTAACTCAAAGCAAATACCGGCAAAGCAAGAACCAATTTTCAAACAAGTATCGATCGTGAAAAGAAAATGTTTATAGACACCATTAGTAAAATGCTCAGATTCATATCTCCTCACTTGAGGAATCAGGTTTTCCGTTGGGAATGCCAGTAGTTAATGTGAATGAATTGGCCCTCAGCAAAACAGGAACCTTGAACTGTTGTGGATGCTAAGCAGAATTTACCGCTTTCTGTACTGCGTATCTTCAACAATTAAGATCCAGTGAATATGAGGCTTCATTTTATACAGTTTTTTTCATATTCTACTATGGGGACCTTCTGATTTGTCTGAGGACAGAAGCTGAAACAGATTATAAAAAGGCTTCGGATTGAGTATTGATCTTTGAAATTAGATTCTACCATGTCTTCCCAGGAAATGACATTGCAAGACAGGAGGAAATGAAATTCAAAAGTTTGCGGGGCTTTTCCTGTCAACCTGGACAGTGCATCTGTGGGATACCACCCAGAGGCCAATACCGTTGATTTGCAGCCACATTAACCCTAATCCAACATAGCAATGCCGATTTCAGCGCTACTCCCCTCGTCGGGGAGGAGTGCAGAAATCGGTTTAAAGAGCCCTTTATATCGATATAAAGGGCTTCGTTGTGTGGACGGGTGCAGGGTTAATTCAGTTTAATGGTGCTAAATTCGGTTTAAACGCGTAGTGTAGACCAGGCCTCATATTTTGGGATTGACACAGCTACAGCAATGCTGCATGTCAGTACAGAGATGTTGGTCAATGTGGTAAGTGTCTCTCAGAAGTAGTTTGCAGAACTATGAGAGTTGTCTGCAGTATTGCCAAACCCAAGTATCAAAAAATCATGATTCAGGACTCAAAAATATTGAGATTTGCTTTAAAATCATGAGAATTTTTAAAAATAATGCATCTGTTTTTTTAATTTGTCTTGGGTATTGGAGCCTTTAGGCAACACTTGGTTCATGTTGTCAGGGATTCTCTGCAACCATCAGGACTAGAAACATATTTTGTTTTTTAATGAAAGCGTGGATTCTCCCATAATCACAGGCCTCCCAGATGTGAAGCTCTAAGAAAAACACCCCATATCATGAGACTTGCATTAAAATCGGAAGAGTTGGCATCACTGCATCTAGTGAAACTGATATGCAGCAGATTTGGTGACTTAGGATCTTTGAATTTCCTATTAATATTAGGAAATCTGGTATTTTACAAGAGCTTTGTGGTCAACTTCAGAATTGAAATATCTCTGAGCTTTTTCCTACTCAAAGCATAATAACACAGGCAAAGGCAAGAACAATTCTTTCAAAAGTAATGATGTGAAAAAGCACAAATGTTCTATAGACTATCCTATTGTAAAATGCTCAGATTCATATCTGCCTCACTTTGAAGGAATTCAGGTTTTCAGTTGGGATTGCCAGTAGATTAATGTGAATGAATTGGCCCTCAGCACAGACTTGACTGTTGTGATGCTAGAGCAGATTTTTACCGCTTTCTGTACTGCTGTATCTTTCAACATTAGATCCAGTGAATAAAAATGCAAAGGCTCATTTTATACAGTTCTTTTCCATATTCTACTATGGGACCTTCTGATTTGTCTGAGGATCAGGAAGCTGAACAGATTATAAAAAGGCCTTGATTGAGTATTGATTTATGAAATTAGATTCTACATGTCTTCCCAGGAAATGACATTTGCAGACAGCTTTGTCTTCTAGTTCCTGATTATGAGGTAAGTCCTTATCTAGCTAAATGGGCCCTAATCACAGAAGATAAAAAGTGACATGTCTTGATTTTTAAGGAGTGAACTATTTCTCCCTGATCATTTGAGGTCTGTAGTGGGCTCCCTCCTATTCAAGCTCAGCCAGTGCATTGTATCTGAGGCTTCCTTTATTTTTTCCCACTTAAAGGATGCTTTCAGTGTTGTGAGCTGTTCCCCCTAAGGCTCATTTTTCATTCACTGCATTTTAGAAGAAAATATGAACCAGTATACAGCCTTATACAGGATACAGGCTAATAAAAGATCTAGACACTCTGGGGGAAGGTGAAGGCAAGCCCCATAAGCCCCATTCCCTCCCTGACCTGGAACCAGAAATCTGGGAAATTAGCTTGTGCTGTCAGCAGATCTGCTCTCAGCTTTTATTGGAGCACGTGGTGTAAATTCCTGTCAGTTTTGGTAAATTGAGAGGGTAGAAACTCTGATCAGTAGCAGGGCTATGTCTCTCCTTCCCCTTTGCATGAGGTACGCTTGGTAGAGATGAGGTGTTAGAGCAGTGTATGCAAAGACCAGTATGATGGGGGAATGTTCGTTTTTCTTTTAAAACAAATACCGACAGAAAATGTCACATTGTTTGCAACTTGCCATGTTACTGCTCTTCTCCTACCCTAGCTCTTGCACAAGCAAAATATGTTGTTGTACTCTCCTACAGACCTTGTTCTACCCCAGGCTGTTCCTTTGGCCAATGCAGTGCAGTGGTTGGCAGATCACTGAGGGAGCTTCCTTTTCTGGCCTCTGACCCCACCATTCTGTATTCCTGCCAGTGTAATTCAGTATGTATAAGGGAGGTAGTGTTCTTACTTAGCTCTGTTCCCCTCTTTTGCATAAGCTTCCTAAACATTGTACAGAGACAAGGTTTCCTTGTGACTCTCCTCAGGTGAGCTTGATATGAGCATAGTGTGGAAGCAGAAATCTGGGGAAAGGAAATTCTCCGTTCGTGTAGTATGCTTATCCCACCAGTGAATGACTGCAGAGTGATGGCAGATACCAGCATTTTCCTTTCTTGTCAAGGTTTTGCCTGGTTTTCATGCAGCAAAACAACACTTTCTGTGCCATTGTTTATTTTGCCATTTCTATAAATAACCATATAAAAACCTCCATTTAAAATATCTGTACCAAGAGACAAGCATCTGGTGTTGGGCACTGGGTGACAAGCAATGTGAAATAATGACTAACACACACCCAGAGACCTGTTCAATCAGTATGTGAATGGAGTTGATGTCAGGGTGTTGATGATTTTATTGGACTCCTTGTGGGTGGAGGTGCTTTGCTGTGACTGCATGTATGTTTGCTTGTAAAAATGCAAAACATATAGAAAGTTCCTGGAAAAACTGGCTGTTAGTTTTAATTGTATTGACTGTCTTGCCAGGTTCCATTAAATCATTTTACATTGTGTTACAAAGACTGGGATTTGGGGGGAGACACATAGCTGCCATTTCCTGATGGGTCTGAGCTGATCCTGTCCCAGGGATGAATAATGTAATTGCTTATTTATTCAGTGCTTGTGCCAGAAGGTCTCTGAGCTCTGAAATAGAAATAAAAAAAATACCATAAAGCTACATGACCCCAACCACATCCTAGAACCATACCTCAACACTCACAAATAACTCCCCCTGAAACAAAGCCCTCTAAAATAAGATTAAAATGTCATCAGTATTACCCACAATAGAGCTACAGACAAACTCTTGAGGTGACATTGTGGGGCATTCTACTGATCTCAAAAGCGACAATAGGAGAGCGGGTAACAGATAGTCCCAAAGTAGCTTGTTTCCTTGGTTTTTTTGATAGCTTTATACGTTGGAAGTATAGACTTGAAGCTCGCTTGCTGCTCTCTAGGTGACAAAGGAAGATCATAGAATGTGGGTGTTACTGAATCTCATGATGTACCTGAACAAGCTGGCATAAGGGAAGCTTCCTCTGGATTCATCTCTATCTCCTGTCTCAGACTGATCCTAGCTCACAGACCTCTCATCCATCTTATGCTCTAAACACCCATAGTCCTTGAGTGGTTACAGTTTAACTAACCATGAACTGCAGTGGGGAATTAGGAGGCAGAGAAGGCACTCTGTACCCAAACTGTGCAGTGCTTCTAAACCAGCTCAGCCCATCTCCAGCAGTGTTGGAACTAGAGGTGCTGGGAGCCCTGCAACACTCCTGGCTTGAAGTAGTAATAACAAACACCAAATACACCCCTAGCCCGATACAATGCTGTTCTCGGGAGCCAAAAAATCTTACCGCGTTATGGGTGAAACTGTGTTATATTGAACTTGCTTTGAACCGCCAGAGTGTGCAGCCCCGCCCCACTGGAGCACTGCTTTACCGTGTTATATCCGAATTCATGTTATATCGGGTCGCGTTATATCGAGGTAGAGGTACATGGTTTCCATCAGCAGTACTCCCACTATAAAAATTGTTTCAGCCCCTCTGTCATCTCTTGTCATTGATCACTCAGATAATGGCAAAGCAGATTTGGAGGCAGTTCTGTAGCTGGTAGCTGCCTATTAATTTCTATATAGCTCCCACTACAGATATGATACTTTCTCAGAAAGTATCAGTATGCAGAGCTACTTTTAACTTTCAGTGGGAAACTCTGGTGTGCTGTCATTTTGGAGATTCAGCTAACAAGGGAGGGGATCTGTTGTTTTTAGGTGAGAACACTAATAACACATTAGTTTCCGTGGTTTTCCTTCCATGAATCCAGGCTTCTCAAGAGGCAAATCTCCACCTTCTCTGGAACCATTTTAAGAGTCTATTGCTTTCTCCTTCCCAGAAAACCAGATGGAGTTTTTTTGGATTACTAATCATAAATCCTGTTTAAGCTAAATTATTCTGTACCTGTCTAACCAGGTATTCATTAGAATACTATTCAAGAAATGCTCAGAATTGAGGTCCAGGGTAGTCTGGGTCACCCAGATATCACGAGCGATTACGTTAAAATCCTCTAGGTCTGAAGCAGTCTTGAAAACACAGTGATAAATCATATGGTTATTGTAACTGTCAAGATTTTAAGCACCTAGAAATCAGCACTATCTTTAGCAAACAGTAATCATTGCTATAGTAGAATAAATCTTGTAATCTTCAAACTACCTGTTTGCACCAATTAGAGACAACTGATGAAACATACCAATCAAAGGGCAATTTACGCAGGTCAGCTAAGTGCATCCAGACTTGAAAAATACTCAGCCATCAATTCTAGGGATTTGTGGTTCTGCTTCAGTGAGGATTCCACAAAGAATATCTGACAGAAGTCTGCAGATACCTTCAACATGTGCATACAAGCCTAAAAGTGTTGGCTGTTGTGCCATTGATTCCAGCACAATAGTAAGAACTGGAACATGAAACCACTTCCATTCTCACACAGTTAACCCATTGTGGGATCTAGAAAGTGTTCTTTTATTTTCCACTGGGAGAAATGGCTTCTGCTTACCACTGATTTGCCTGAGGAAGAGTGATTAATCACTCACAGGCCATCTCTCAGTGGAACGAGAGTCGACTATGTGCCACTGTTGAACCAGAGCTTCTGAAGAATTCTGGCTCTATAGCTGATGACAGCTGAAACTCATTCCTGTCATTTTGTGTTTCCACACCCTGTTGCATTAGTTACTGCATAGGAATCTCTGTGCTACCTCAACACTCCCCTCTGCACAGCAGAAATGTGACTTCTTGGTGTAACATTTCCTACCTTCCACTTTGTATTCTACATCAAAGCCAACAACAAGAAGAAATCGTCTTTAGTAACTTCTGTTTTACTTTTAAATTCAGTGAGTCATCACCAAAGTGTCTGTTAAATGTGGGATAAACACCTAGATGGAGAGGAGAGAACATTTCATTTCATGTGAAGAGGGTTTTTGGAATGACAAATGATGAAAATTTTGGAATATTGATACTTTCACAAAATACTATGTGGCATTCTTTGGCTTATAATACAAACTCTGGGACATAGAACCAGCAGTTTTATGATAGATGTCCTGTTCTATTTAAGAGCATAAGAACGACCATACTGGGTTAGACCAAAGGTCCATCTAGCCTAGTATCCTGTCTTCCGGCAGTGGCCAGTGCCAGGTGCTTCAGAGGGAATGAACACAACACATAATCATTAAGTGATCTATCCCGTGTCACCCATTTGTTTGTCACATTGTATGAAAATTCCCAAATTCATTACCGAAAACTCAGTTGTGTAGCACTCTCTTCTGAACATATTGACTCTTCCTAACCAAGCAAAAGGCAGGGAAACACAGTGTAAATATTGCATAGAAGCACTTGTCTGCATACATACTGAAGATTATCAAATGCAACGAATTTAGATGAAAAACTTCTGTGACATCACTTCATTCTGTGATCGCTAAATTAGTGATAATTGAAAATTCACATTTTCTATTTATTTGCGAAGGATGAGAGCCCAAAACCCACTTGAAAAATGGCTTTTGAGACCAGGGTTCCATTTTATAATATGTGGGTGAGTCAGAGACAACACTTTATATTTCAGCTTAATCACAGCTGAGTGTGTGTTTCCAAAGTGGACAACTCCATTTGAAGGTAAACTTTATTATACTTCATCCTTCCTCGAGAATTTTCATATCATGACCATGTGCTATGTAGGTTTCTGGTTCTACTTGTTCTGTTTGGTCATTTATTAGTGGTGGTGTTTTGGTGAGGGGGAATCTATCCAGCCAGCAAATGAAAATATTTTAGTAATGAAAATGAAATTGGCAGAGATTGTTTTGTTTGGCTGCTCCTCTCTGGAAGCTGTAGGCAGAGTTTGTTTCATCTTCTCTCTCTCTCAAGAGAAACCATATCACATTATGAAAATGAATTTAAACAGTGTACTTGGAAACAAAAATGCAGTCAGTAAATAATAAGCCATGGAAACACAATGCACAGAGTCTGAAAGTTGCCCTGAGTGTTTCAGTTTTGCCATGAAAATGAAAGAAAAACTAGAGGTTTCACCCCATCTTGTAGTGTTTTGCCTCCATAAGTGGCTACTGTCGTTCTGCGTATTGAAAGTGCAAGGTGTTACTGTATTGAATTAAATTGGGCCTCATTTGAGCCCCTCTGAGTTTTTTGTTTTTTGATTTCTACCTTTCTTGGAAAACTTGTCAAAGTAAGATGTTCCCCTTCTCTTAAAAGTCTCTCTGTGTGTATCTATAGATAGATAAATACCTCTCCATTTCTACTGCACGATTTAGGCTGCACTGCACAATTTCCAGACTGCTGCAGAATCCAGAGACTTTACCACATACACTATGCCCACTTTGCTGCAGAGCACGCAGGCCTTGCCCATCCTCGTTGCTCTTTTCAGACTCCCCATGATTGCACCGTGTCACTTCTGGCTGTTGCATATAATGGAAACGTAAGAAGATTAATCTGATGGGCTGTTGAGTGTTCCATGCCATGGTGATGAAAAGAGCCAAGAGGATGGTGATTACCCCTCCCCCCCTCAACAATGGTTACAGAAAACATGTTTTTCACAAATATAACAAACTTACATTTTTCAAACAGCCATGCTTCCATGCAGACTTCAGATGTATCCATTGGCATCTAAATCTTTCATGCAAGTACTGGAATAATCATTTGGCTCGGGTAAGTCAGAGATCCTCCATGTGTGAGCACATGGACAGTTCATTTAATTGCCTGCTTTTTTGTTATCCTTTTCCCTTCTGTAAATAAGACAAACCAGAGCCGGTGCATTTTCAACCTTCAGTCACCCTCCCTTTCTGCGTGTATGCCTCAGTCTCTAACTAGCATGTAATATCTTCCCTCTAAATCTCACACTGCCCTGTTTATTTTGTGTAATCGTACTGATGAATTCCTGTGTCTGACTTCTGCATTTGCATATTTTCTTGTTCAAGTATTCAAAGCCGTCTGAGTGTGAGAGCAGGCTGACATGGTCAGGTGCTTAGCAGCATCAGCTTTTCATCTTGCTCTGCACAAATATTTGGAGCCAGATGTATGGCAATGCGCAGTTAACTCATATGTGGACGTATCTGGCTCCTGGGTGAGAAGTCAGGAGAGCAGCTCTGGTGTGATCTTCAGCAAAGATGTGCAATGCTAATTCAGGGCTTCTGTAGTCTACAATGGCAAATAACACTGATTCAGAAAAGTGGAAACTGCCTAAACTGGCTTGAACTGCCCCAAAATTGTATAAAATTGATCACCTAAGAAAGGTAGGAATTGCTTAAATTTCTACAAGGCATTTGAATTTGGTACCATACATCTTGATTAAAAAAACTAGAATGTATAAAATTAATAATACCACACATTAAATGGATTAAAAACTGGCTAACTGATATATTTCAAAATGTGATAGTAAATGGGGTATTGTCATCAAATGAGTGTGTTTCTGGCAGAATTGCAGGGATCAGTTCTTGATGCTATATCTTTAACATTTTTATCAGTGACCTAGAAGAAAACATAAAATCACTCATCACTGATAGTTTTCAGATGAAACAAAAATTGATGCAGTGGTAAATAATGAAGAGTGATTTGGATTACTTGGTAAGTTGGGCAAAAACAATATGCATTTTAATACAGTTTAATGTAAATATATAATCTAGAACAAAGAATATAGGTTATACTTATAGGATAGAGGACTCAATCCTCGGAAGCAGGAACTCTGAAAAAAATTTGGGCATCATAGTGGATAATCAACATGAGCTCCTAGTGTGATGCTATGTCCATAAGAGCTAATGTGATATTTGGGAGCTGGCTGAATGGGTGGGTATCTCATTGTCAAAACAGCCAATTCATATGGAGGCTTGTAAAATTTAAATTCAAACCAGAGCATCGAAATTCTGATTATTTTTGACTATTGTTACTAACTAAACTATTTTAAATACCGCCAGCTGATGGCTGTCCTGAGAAACTGGTCACTCAGCAATATGTACCATGGGCTGGAGAGTCTCAGTCTGGGTGGGGAACTGGAGCCAGCTGGCAAAGACCACACACTGCTTGGTGTGTGGCCAGAGAACTGGGCCATGTGCTGATCAAGAGCATGTCCTAGGCAGACTCCTCCAGCAGGGCAAACAGTAGCAATGAGAATAACCTTAACCCAAGAGCGAAGAGTGAGGGTCCCAGCCTGGCACAGAACATCACCTCTGTTGGTCTGGGTTCTCCTGTCTGTGGGAGGGACATGAGAATGGGCCAACAAGCTGTGCAGAATCTGCTGGCTGTATTACTGAATGGGAAACTTTTCCACTTTCTTGCATGCGCTGTGGCTCACCACACTTTCTCTTCATTGTCACTGATTTACAGTGCAGGGCTTAACAATAGCTGGTTAGAATGTAACATGCACTCTAAAATGCATTGATTGTACACATTTTTCCCCCGACCACTATTTAAATTGCAGCGATACCCCAAATTTGCTGTGTGTTTCCAGTCAGAGGAAGACATAATTTCTACCCTAATCTAGAATACAAAGGCAAATGAGAAAGACAGCTGAAGGAGGAGGGGAAAGGATGTGGTTTTTATGCAAAGTGATCAGGGATGTTGGTGCATGTCTCAGTAGTGTACTGGTTTAACTAAAAAAATCCACCCAGAACAATACTAAATTGCTCCTCCTCTCAACACCCCCTAACCTTCAGCTGAGAATCCTTCACGCCCTTCCCTCCAAGCATTAAAGTTGCTTTCCTTAGCCCAGATGAGTAAGTCATTTATAAGGTAATGAAGCAAATAAGGTTTAGGGTTGAGTTCAGTGGAGCTCTGTGCGAGGGCCCCATACACAGAAATCATTGCAGGGTTGGGGCCTTGTCAGCTAGTTTCTTGTACATGTCTCATAAGAAATGGGTCCTTGGGAGAATTTAAGCGATGAGAGGGAGCTGGCTTTGCAGACCAACTCAGGAGGAGCATTCCAAGGTGAGGGAACAATGTGGGGGAATGACTGTTCTTGGCCCATATTTCCATATTCACAAGTGTATTTACAATTCACCCTGCAATTTTTCTCACTCACCATTCATCATTTTGCTGTTTGTTATCCTATCAGAAGCGTGCAATGCAATCATGTGACTTAGGTGACCAGTCACACAGCTTGAGTGACAAATGGGGAATGTCAACTATCAAGGGGTAGCCCTGTTAGTCTATATCCACAAAAACACAAGGAGAATGGGGAATGGGGAAACTAAACAGATTGCAGATAATACATAGACTGAAAGTTGTTCATCCAGATTATCTGGCTAGTAGTTATGAATGATGGAAACATTTACAGGAATCAGGATTGGTTCTCAATCACAAATAAGGGTGATTATTTTTCATTTGTATTTGGTGAGCACTTAGAGGCTATAATCAGGGATTTGTGCCAGGCATATACATATGTACATGTGCTACTCCTGAGGATATTCTGCACCAAACAATTTAAAATTCTGCACCAAAAAAATTAAAATTGTGCACACAATATTACAATTCTGTGCACAATATTTTACAATTCTGTAAAATTCTGCAAGTTTTATTTGTCAAAACTAAATTGCAGAGGCTCCAACATGGCAGTGGTGAGCACAGGCCACTGGTTGCACGAAGGTGAGAGATCACCCTGCAGCCCCACTCCAACCCCTGCAACCCATGGACACAGATTCAGTGGTGAGGCTGCACCCAACCCTGACACAGCACAAGGCCTGGACCGGCCCCAGAAATACCCTGGGGCCCTGCCCCTCTGTGCCAGGTGCACCAGGTGTGGGGCAGGCAGGATCCAAATATGAAGGGGCGCAGAGTGGGGGGGATCCAGGTGTGGGATGAGAGGGTTTTGTGTGGGACAATCTGGGTGCAGGCATCTGAGTGCACGGTCTGAGTGGGGGGATCTGGATGCACAGAGGCTTGGGGGAGGGGTTCAGGTGCAGAGGCAATGGTGAAGGAGGTTGGGGCTCAGCGGAGGAGTGGGAGTCTCAGCAGGTGCTGGGGGAATGGGGCTTGGTGGGGTGGGAGTCTGGGTGAAGCTAGTTGGGGATGAGTGGCATGGGGGTCTGCATGGTTTAGGCCTGAAAGCCATAGGGCCGAAGAAGGCTAAGGCCAGAGAGAGCTGACTCAGTGGGGACAAGAGAAGCCCCAGGACTAAGCAGTGTTTTGTGTTTTATGCCAATAAATTAGATCCTGGGAGAAGGGATATTATTGGACCAAAAATAGCTTTTGTGGAGTTTAAGGAGCCTCTAGAAGGAGGAAATGGAAGCAGGGCTGTTGCAGAGTCGTGCTGGCCAGCAGGGGTTGCTACAAGATAGGTACACCCTTTGACATGCAGGTACTGTAGTTCGCAAAGTATATTTTGTTATGGTGTCTATATTATGTTATAAAATATTAAATTATGTATTCACTCTAGACGTTCTGCAGAGTAAAATACATTTTAATAGTGTATGTAGGGAAGTGTTGCTCAAGAGATTTTGGCTGAGAGATTTCTGGAAGCAGGATGGTCAGGCTGCTTGAAACAGCATAATAGGAGCTCTATAGCTTTCTTCTTTTTGTGGTGGAGAACTCATTAGTGCTTTCTGGGAAGCTCAGAAAAGATGGCTGTTTTTGATACATTTTCCTTTGCCAGTATCCCCAGATCTCATTCTTGGATACCCCACATGACTACAAGGAAGGAATATGTGGCTTGTTGAAAAAGATGTTTCAGGAGGAGTAGAATCATAGGACTGGAAGGAATCTCGGGAGGACATCCAGTCTAGTCCTCTGCACTCACGGCAGGACTAAGTATAATCTGGACTATCCCTGACAGGTATTTGCTTAACCTGCTCTTAAAAATCTCCAGTGATGCAGATTCCACAACCTCCCTAGGCAATTTATTCCAGTGCTTAACTACCCTTATAGTTAGGAGGTGTTTCCTAATGTCTAACCTAAACTGCCCTGCTGCAATTTAAGCCCATTGCTTCTTTCCCTATCCTCAGAGTTTAGGAAGAATAATTTTTCTCCCTCCACCTTGTAACAACCTTCTGTGTACTTGAAAACTGTTATCACGTCCTCTCTTAGTCTTCTCTTCTCCAGACTAAACAAACCCAATTTTTTCAATCTTCCCCTAGACACAATACTCCAGCTGAGGCTTTATCAGTAGAGAGTAGAACAGAAGAATTACTTCTTGTGTCTTGCTTACAATACTCCTGCTAATACGTCCCAGAATGATTGCTTTTTTTGCAACAGCGTTATACTGTTGACTCATATTTAGCTTGTGATCCACTATGACCCCCAGATCCCTTTCTGCAGTACTCCTTCCTAGGCAGTCATTTCCCATTTTGTACCTGTGCAACTGATTGTTCCTTCTTAAATGGAGCAGTTTGCATTTGTCCTTATTGAATTTCATTCTGTTTACTTCAGACCATTTCTCCAGGTTGTGCAGATCATTTTGAATTTTAATCGTATGCTCCAAAGCATTTGCAACCCTTCCCAGCTTGGTGTCATGTGCAAACATTATAAGTGTACTCTCTATGCCATTATGTAAATTAGTGATAAAGATATTGAACAGAATCAGACCCAGAACTTATCCCTGCAGGACCCCACTTGTTATGCCCTTCCATAAAGTTCAGTCTGACAGTCGTCCCACCACTTACATTATTTTTAGTGTGATTTACAAACACAGTATTATAAAACTCCATTCCCCTGTCTTCTCTTCTCTATATATGTATGTAGCTTTGATAAGCAAGGAAAAGAGGTTGCTTCCAGCTCCCTTTCCTAAAAATAGTTTTAATTCTTTTATTTAGACAGGGGAATGCTGTTTTATGTTGGTTTGGAATTAGCAGCTTACTTTTTCATTCTTCTTAATGTAAGCAGGGTCTGAATGAATGCTCCCCTGACAGCTAGCTGGGAGGGGGAGAGACTTTGGGTGTGTTTATGTAAATGAAGTTTGCTCCTGCTTTGCTTAATATTCAGCAGATAGAGCAGTGTCAAAGTAATCAATTTTGGTGGGTGTTGGGTACAAATCACTTTAGTACTGAATGGAGGGGTAGTGAAATGATGTTACCAAAATGCTGTAATTATATAGTAATACAGGGACACAAGACTGTGCTTAACCTGTCCCAAATGTAGGGTCTCACCTTCAGCTGAAATGACCTCATTAAGCCAGGGGCTCGAATGGCAGAGCCCTGTGAAAGTAAGAGGGATGGGGACAGATGTCCCAGCCAGAAGGTGTGTGGACTCTTTCTTGGAGTCCCCAGACTGGTTTGACCTATTCCTCCCCAATGTTCAAACAAAAAGCTAAATAGGCTTAATTAGGAGCCTCTTTTGTTATTTTTAATGCCCAATCAGAGCTGGAATCACTTGAGGTGGGGGAGTGTTTCTGCGCAGCCTACAAAGAGCTGAAAATCGCTAAGGCCTTGGCTACACTGGCACTTTACAGTGCTGCAACTTTCTCGCTCAGGGGTATGAAAAAAACACCCCCCTGAGCGCGGCAAGATACAGCGCTGTAAAGTGCCAGTGTAAACAGTGCTGCAGTGCTGGGAGCGCGGCTCCCAGCGCTGCAAGCTAATCCCCATGGGGAGGTGGAGTGCGTGCAGCGCTGGGAGAGCTCTCTCCCAGCACTGGCGCTGCAACCACACTCACACTTCAAAGCGTTGCCACAGCAGCAAGTTCCGGAGGTAAGTGGCAGCAGAAGGTGACTGACAGTCAGCTGGTGAATGAGTGGCTGGTGAGATGGAGAGGTGCATTGAATGGCCAGCAGACCAGCTGGCAGAGAGGTGCAGTGAGAGGCACAGCGAGCAGCCAGCAGGGCGGCCGATGGAGAGGCACAGCGAGCGGCCAGTAAGGAGGTGCAGCGACCAGCTGGCGGAGAGGTGCAGTGAGAGGCACAGTGAGCGGCCAGCAGGGTGACTGGCAGAGAGGCACAGTGAGTGGCAAGCAGGGCGGCCGGCAGAGAGGCACAGTGAGAGGCACAGTGAGCGGACAGCAGGGTGGCCGGCAGAGAGGCACAGTGAGAGGCACAGTGAGCTGCCAGCAGGGCGGCCGGTGGAGAGGTGCAGTGAGAGGCACAGTGAGCGGCCGGCAGGGTGGCTGGCAGAGAGGCACAGCAAGAGGCACAGTGAGCTGCCAGCAGGGCGGCCGGCGGAGAGGTGCAGCGAGAGGCACAGCGAGCGGCCGGCAGGGCGGCCAGCAGGGTGGCTGGTGGAGAGGTGCAGTGAGAGGCACAGTGAGCGGCCGGCAGGGTGGCTGGCAGAGAGGCACAGCAAGAGGCACAGTGAGCTGCCAGCAGGGCGGTCGGCAGAGAGGTGCAGCGAGAGGCACAGCGAGCGGCCGGCAGGGCGGCCAGCAGGGTGGCTGGCGGAGAGGCGCAGCGAGTGGCCAGTAGGGAGGCGCAGCGACCAGCTGGCGGAGAGGTGCAGCGAGAGGCACAGTGAGTGGCAAGCAGGGCGGCTGGCAGAGAGGCACAGCAAGCGGCCAGTAGGGAGGCTGGCGGAGAGGAGCAGTGGACGAGTGCCCAAGCAATGGAGCAAGGAAGGTGCCTCCTTACCTCCACCCACAGTGGAGATGCACCTTTAAACTCTGGGTCTGCACTGACCAAGGACAGCAACTGTGAGTGGGGTGCAGAGAAGGGACAGGCATGCTAAAGGGACTTTTGGGTTGCTGGACTTAAGAACCTGAGGGGAAAAGGACACTGCTCAACCAAGTTGGGGGTGGGTCTTTTGCTCATGGTTTAAGTTTATGAACCCTGTTTGCGGTGGTTTCTCAAATGAAGGCTGAGTTACTTCCCTCCTTTTATTAAAAGTTTCTTTTCTACACTCAGACTCTGCACTTGCGAGTGGGGAAGTATTGCCTTGCAGAGGTGCCTAAGGGTGGGGGCTCGAGCTGGTTCTGTGTTGTATCGATGGAAAGAAACCCCTAGGTATTGAACCCACCCCTGGTTGCTGCTGGCTTTGCCTGGCAGAAGGGTTACGTTAGAAAGAAAGAAAGACACAGCCCTTGCTGGTATCTTGATTTATCTCCTTGCTTCTTCTCATCACTCTTAGCAAAAGTGTGGGCGGTAGAGAGGCTTTCACTGTCTTTAACTTCCTTCAGCTGAGTGTATATTTGCATTTTAAATGGTGTGCGCTAAACACCAGAAATAATATTAATCATTGATAACAATTATGATGCATAATTTACACACAAGAAGAAAGGAATGTACCTTTCTGCATATATTATTTTTCCATGTATTTCACCAACTCTCACTGTCCCCTTAAATGAGAACACCTGTCCTACCCTTCCAAATCAAAAAAGGGTCCAAAATTACATAAACAAGCAAACGTCCTCATTCTGTGTTTGTTTACAGCATTGTTTTAAGTTAATGTCAAAACTGTAGCAATGGGCAGCTGAATTCAAACATGAAATAATGTAATGGCCCTGATTTGTGTTATTAAATGACATCTGCCTAATCAGGAGCCATCTGTACAGAAATGGAATTGGTTCTGCATCTCACCTATTCCATCCTGTTATTACTGTGACTCATTCAAAATTGGAAATGGGATGGTGAATAGTGAAACTATAGACCGCCTCCTGGCAAACCTAAGGGATGTTCAGACTTCCATTAATAGGTTGAGGCACCTTTCTCCATCCCCTGATATTTAAATATGATGATTAGGCCCTGGCAGCAGGTTGCTGCCATATGATACAGAAAAGCCCTGTCGCCTCATAGATACATTCTTGGTTAGCCTGGTTCTAATGCACCCCTTGAATGCAGAGGAGTGTTACTATCATGCTTCTGTGTTGAGTGAAAGAGGGACCAAATCTAGAATTGAGGCAATCACTAACCCCTCCCTACCTAAAAATCCTGCAAACATGCTGTATCCATTCCTGGAATCACCTGGAATATTGTATTGTAGTTCCTGAAACTTTTTATAAAAAATGTCTGACCTATCTAGCCCCATTTAAATTACTTATGCAAAGTGATTTAACTGTTCTTGGGATGTGTAATAAATGTGCTCTGCGTGTGTATTATTTACAGTTAGACCGTGACAGCTCAGTCAGCACAAAAGGTAAAGGAGGCGCTGCAGGAGGGAGCGGGCTGTGAGCTCTGAGAGATGAGGCATTTTATGTACAGAATACAACAGAGCTTGCTTAACAGGCAGGGCCTTTTCCAAGCTTTCACGGCTCTGACTATAAGGAACCATATTGAACAAATGGGCGGTTGATAGCCAAATTAATTCGGACTCTTACCTTTACATAGAACGGAAGGGATTGTTTTCTTCTGGGTGTTCAGAGAGGGTTAGCTTGTGAATGGTCACTGGGTGTCACTATTACACTGCAGGAATATGAGAGGAGATGAGGTTCTTTGGCACCAAATTATGGTACTCTTAAAGGCAGATGTTACAGAAGTTGCATTTAACAGGTCATGTTTCAAAGTCACTCAGAGTTGGAATCAGTGTGGAAATTTCTTGTGTGAGTAGTATGGAGTCAGAGTTAATGCATACAATGGCCTAGATCATCTCTCTGGGAACAGTGCATGCAATGCTTGTACAGTCCGTAGGTAGTTTCTGGTGGTGCCAGCATTTGGGGTGTGGGAATTGAATTTTTTTCTGTATGCTTTTCATAGAATTATAAAATTTTGTGAATTAAGGATGACTTTCCCCCAACTTTTGAGCTACTTTAGGAATCTAATCAAGGGCCAAATCATAAAGTCCTGGTGTGGGCAAACCTCTCTCTGAAAGTCAGTGGGGATTTGGGTGTGCATATAGTGTGTAGGATCTGGGTCAGCTGAATAATGATTGATTACATGTTGCAACTGGTCAGCTAATCTGGAAATACCTACCACCCATTTGTTTGGTTTTAGATGTCAGCAGAATATTGTTCAAAGGAATCTACGGTGAGATTAGCAGTAAATGGACAGAGAAAACCCATGCTTGTTACTGGTGATAAGTATCGTAGAATATGAAAGGCTTTGATTATGTCTAATCACCTCTGAAGTCCTCAGTCTCATGAGAAATTGTCAGTGTCTCATGAGGTGGAGTTAGGGATAATTCTGAATATGAAATTTAATAGCCAGAGGCTGTTCTGCTGTCAACACATCTGGCAAATATGACTATTTTCGTTACATACAGTTTTATTTTCTTAATTACACTCACTCCTCATCTTGAGCCTTCAGAGCTCTCAAATTAAGTTTTCTCCCTCCTGGTGTGCGCACCCGTCAGATTCTTTTTAGTCAGGTTCTCCTGACGGAGACTTGAGCAAGCTAGACATAGTTAGTCCCCTCAGTGTTACTCACGAATCCATCTCCAGATGCTCTGGATCATTTGTGTTGCTCTTTTCAGATGCCTTTCCTATTTATTATGTTCTTCTCGGACAACAGAAGCCCTCTCTGCTGTTAGTTAGTGTAAGCTCAGTTGTGTCCCTGTCAGGGCTGTGCTGTGCTGTGCTGTGCTGTGCTGTGCCAGGCAGTTGGTCCCCACGCACAGCAGATTCCCCAAGCCCACAGCATGCTTATTTCCTCCTGTTGAGCCATCCAGACAGCCACCCTTCTCTTCACTGCACCCTGGGCTCGGAGGACCTGATGTGTGGATTTCAAAGACTGTTGCATAGGCTGCCTTTATTTTATTTTTTGGTTGACCCCACATTGATCCCAGCATTGTATGGGGAGGGACAACTGATGCCCTGTTTCATGGTGATCAGCTAGAAGCTGCTTGAAGAGGGATGTATGTAAGGTGGAAAAAGCCAGGCACCCCGGGAATTTAAAGTACAACTTTAGAGCTGATAATTTAACATAAATAATTTTAAGGAACAAGAAATTATTGTCTAATTGAAGGACTCAGAACTACAACAGCCTTTGCAATAGGGTTTGTGTGGATGAGGAGAGGACAGCAAGAATTATCTAATGATAGGACAACCATAGCTTAATTACTTTTTGGTAAAATGAAAAAATAATATGGTAGGTACCTGTAGTGGGCTGGTGTGGCTCCCCTCCTCCCCGGAGAGGCTCGAGCCCCGGCAGAGGCCAGAGTGGGCAGAGCTACAAAACTCTGAGCCCGCCCCTCAAAGGGTCGGGTGGCGACCTGGAACTAGGAAAGCCGGCCCTCAGAGCTCAGTCAGGCCCCAGCAGCCAGAGGGAACAGACGTCCCTCAGGGAGCTAGAGACTGGGAAACCCTAGTGACCCAGGTGGGCCGCCCAGACTGGCCGGCGCTTCCCCGCGCTCGCTACCTGGAGGAGCCGCTGGCGCTAGCTTGGCCCGAAGATCCCGAGGAACTCCCGGACCTACCGCCCAGCCCCGGTCGCGATGAGCCTATGCTCGTGGACCCTTCAGAGGCTGACGTTAGGACCCAAGTCGGTCCCGAGGGGGAGTATGGAAGCAGCCCGGGGGCAGCTGGCCCCAGTCAGGCTGCGGAGTTGCCGGAGCCTATGTCAGTGTGTTGCGGCCAGGAACCCCACTGACTGACCAGCGGAGTGACAGCCGCTGTTAGGGCCCCGGGCTGGGATGCAGTGGAGTGGGAGGCCTGCGTCCCCCCTGCCACCCAGCTCGTGGGTGGCAGACTCCCCCTCTCCCTGGCCTGAGGGAGGCCAAAGCCTGTCATGGTGGCTCAGCCCTGACCTAAGGCCTGGGCCCACTGACTCAGCGTTTGCTGCCCCGCCCTGCCCTAGGGCTGGGCTGTCAAAACTGCTACTGTTGCTGAGTCCTCACCCAAGGCTGGAGCCTACTGACTCAGTGTTTGTTGCCCCGCCCTGACCTAGGGCCTGGCCTCTAAAATTGCTATGGGTGCTCAGCCCTGACCAAAGGCCTGAGCTCCCTGACTCTGCGTTTGCTGCCCGCCCTGACCTAGAGCAGGGCCTTAAACTATTACTGTTGCTCAGCCCGACCCAGGCCTGAGCTTACTAACACTGTGTTTTGCTGCCCGTCCTGACGTAGGGACCGGCGTTTTGCTGTTGTCACGGCTCAGCCCTGTTGGAGGGCCTGAGCCCCTCGCCTGCCGGGCTAGCTTCCCGGGCCAACTGGAGTAGAGTGGGCCAGCATGGCTCCCCTCCTCCCCAGAGTGGGTCAAGCCCCGGAACCCCTCCTTTACAGTACCCTAGAAATTGTTATACAGACAGCAAGTTGGCCCGAAGGTTAACTTTTCCCAGTCTCCTCGTTACCTAAATAAAGCGTTGGTGCGAAACCATTCACAATCCAGAACCCAGTGTTGTAATGCATTTTGTAACTCCCTCAACCCCATCTAAAATCTGAGTTTGTAATTTCAAGAACTTTATAAATAGGTTCTTTGTTTCTCCCTACCTTACATAGACAGCTCTTCAGTCCACAGCTTGGAACCAGAAGCTTCATTATATCATGTTTCCATGTGTCCACAATTCATGGTAAGTGCTTTGCAATCAGAGGACTAAGCAAATACATTGCAGTATTATTAACAGTCCCAAATTTTGTACTAATTTTAGAATTGTTTTTCAATTAGTGTCTGAAATTTAAACGAGCTCAATGATATCACACCAAGAAAATTCTTCACTTGACTGGACATTACGGTGAACTCAGCTGAGTCTTTGATTACCATAAAACCCTCATTTTTCAGTTTTGGTTAGGTTTTCAGTATGTATATCTTTCATTGTTATCAGGAAGCGTGTTTTTTGCAAGGGCTGGAGCGGATGTGGATTTTCAAACGTTTAAAAGAATTTTTTTAAAATATTTCAGCATTCAGCACTTTCTCATCACTAGTTTTTGCATAATGAAGCCAAGACTGTTTAGTCTAAGTGATGGTACCAGCATGAAATGAGTATGCAGTTACATTTTACATATGTTAGGTCAATAGAGCAGGATGTTTGAAGGTTATCTGCAGGGTCTACATAGCTCAGGCAGGATGGCCCAGGCCAGTGCTTTGATGCTAACCTGGTTGCTGGCAGAGTTTCAGTTTTCTAACACTTATTGAAGACTTCTAGATAATTAAATATCACATTTATCGTTACCATAAATGGACATGTGTTTTTATTTCTTTCCTATTAATCTGCCCACATTTAGCAGCTGTGATTGATTTCACTTTCCTGTGATTTCCTAGCTAATGAAGGAAACTTTTGTATCTATTCCCACTTTTAAACTTACTTTATAGAAAAAGGAGAATTATTATAGACATTTTTGTCAGTTGTCCTGACAGTTGATGCTTTCTTCACAACCATATTAATATGACCTCATTAGTTCCTGCAGCTAACTCCTCTAAACACATAAGACTGTATTGCAGTAGGAGCCAATCATGCTAATTACACCAGATCAGTTTGCATATTCATAAGCCACTGCCTGTTTTATGGACAGCAAAAATAAACACTGTATCTCTTTAATATTTTTAAGTGGGTCACTTTCAGGACTGTATCTGTTTTAAATAAATTATCATATTGTTAAGGGCCATACTCAAAAGCTGTATATATTTTTTAGCAATGTGTTTTTTCAAAGGCAACAATGTTTGTTTGTTAAAATAACTAAGCAGCTAATTTAAAAATGTAATTCAAGATAAAGATTATATTTGGTTTAAAATATCCTCTGTGCTGCAAGCAGGTAAGAAGCAGTTTTTAATATGGAATTACAACAAGTAGGAATATGAGATTTTCGAACTGCACAGGGAGCAAAACAAGGTAAGTTAACTCTAAAAGACTTCTAAATCATTGTAACATGAATGCATGATTCTGTGTTTTCTTGGTCTCTGCCCATGCTTTCTACCACATATTAAATGTTTATTGTCTATAATTTATAGTGTCATAGGTGTACATGGCAGGTTATAGGCAAATGCAAAGACAGTGACCCTGCCCTGAAGAACTCCCTTCCACCTCCCCCAGTAACCTGGCATTTGATTCATGTAAACCCATTGTTGGCGTGACGCATTCATACATGTGACATATTGACATGGTTTGTTATCTTCAGTTTAGTAAAAACTTGGCCCATCTGCAAAGTAAACTGTGCTTTTCAGACAGAGTGAGCAGGACTCATCCACACAGATGTGCTGTTTATGCTGATGGAGCATTTACTTTTGTGCAAGAAGGTTTCTTCATTTAGCCATGCAGCTCATGCTTGGCTGGAGCACCCAACGGTCCTGAGCTTTCACCTCCATGTTCATCTTGTATATCCAGTTTACATAAGCCTTTAGACTGGGACTCATTGCCATATCTCTGAGTGGCTGTGATGCGTTAGAGTTACTTAGTGGATCTCAGTGTTTCTCTGCTCTCCAGAGTGTTGAGCTGCACCCACTGCGTGGGCCCTGTAGGAAAGGGGAGGTTTCACTACTCAGAACCCAGAAAGAGATGTAAGGGTAACCCAATGTTTCTGCTTATAAAGAGCCTCGGAGCAAGTTTGAGTGAGCACATCACTCAGGCCTTATTCTGGCATTAGTCAAGAGTGGGAATACAGCTTTCTGTAAAAGAGCAAAAACAATTCTTTTTATGAATAATTAAACAAAAAAACAGACATGGCATCAGATGATCATCCATAAACTAAATAAAGTATAAGAAAGAGAAAAGAGCACATTTTCTGAAGGAACTACACTATGCTTTTACCTCTGTCAGATACAAACCGACCACTGTGTTCCCAGAGATTTTAGTTTAATGTTGAAAAATATTTTACGATAGTCAATTTCACCTCTTGACACTGATCTGTGAATTCAAAATTTGTCTTACAACAAGAAATACATTTTCATTTTGTTATCTAGGCAGAGGGGAAGTTTTTATATCCAAACCTCCCTGATTTTGTAATATACTATTATTTGTGCAATATGCCTTGGAATTACAGTTAATTTCAGTAAATCCTAACATATCTGATTATTTACAAATTATTTTACCTCAGGGAAATATATGGTATTCATTTCTTGTGTTTAGTCTATTTAAAGTAGGACTAGAGATAAAGTAGGACTGATTGACAAATTAATGCTCTCAGCTCCTACTCAAAAGTACTTGAATTATAAGTACAAAAGGCATGTTACAAACTATAATAATTTTAACTCTATTCCATTGCTAAAAGCTAATAATAATGAAAACAAATCAAAACAGTAATGTATTCTAACTCGTGCAAGAATAAAAGAACGGACAGAGGAGGGAGTGCTCAGCAAAATAATTCGTTTCATTAAAAATCAAGGAAGGGTGAGACCATTACTCCATTTTGATGGGTTCAGTTCTACAGGGGAAAAGGGAAAAATGACTGAATCACATGAATCATACTTACATCCAATTCCTCTAACATGTTGCAGTATAAAATGGTTTGGATCATGCGTATGCATGTGTATGAGTGTTGAAGGATAAAATTATCAACAGTGAGACTACTTTGTGGTGGACACTATATTCAGATTGACTGTAGTGACCAATCATGGAAAATGGTAATTTTGAGATATTGTTTCTCAGACATAAGAAAGAAGGTGGCTCAACTTTTAGAAAAAAATGTTTGTCAGGAATGTGAACTAGTATGGTGCAGCATGCTACTGTGGCAGGGAAATGCATCAAATTGTGTTTGTTTTGTATGTTCTTCCTACAGAAAATGTATCAGCAGCTACCTGGCAAGTAATAGGGCTCTTACTATCTAGCATTTTTAAAAATCAGTGTTACAGTTGTTTAAGACAGCGGTTCTCAAACTGTCACGTGCGCTTGGCATAACACTTCTAACAAGAACCCTTAAAAATGAAAACATTCTTTCCATTTCAAATGAACAGTCATTGCATGCACTGCAGCATGCCTGAAAATGCTTGAGAAGTAAACTGCACTCTCCTGGCTGCTTTGGTGAATCACACTTGCCAGTCATGCCAGCACAGTAGTTTTATTTAGCTGTTTGTTGTACGCTGTGGCTTGGCAGTGAATGTTGCACTCTCATGTGGTGCACAGCTGAATGGCTTTCCGCTAGGCCTAGCAGCACAGCCCAAGCTACTGAGATGAACTTGAGAAGTTCCATATTACCCCTCCAAGACTCCTCTCATCTGAAGAGGAGCTCAGTGGCTTCAAAACCACCTTCAGTCCCAGGGAGCCCCAGGATCAAAGGGCTGCAGAGCAGGTGCTCCCTCTGCACTCCCTTCCCGACAAAGGCTGCAGTCTGGTCCCTGCCGAGCTGGAGGGCAGGGGACGCATGGGACTAATTCCACAGAGGAGTTGGGGGTGGGGATGGTTGGTCAGGTCCAGTCTGGCTAAGGACTAAAGACAGCTGCCTGGATAGTCAGTCACAGAGCAGATGGCTGGCAGCAGTTGGATGTAGTGTGCCCAGCACTGCGGGCATCCAGGGGCCAGAGTTGCTGGGGACCAAGAAGCCTCTGGGAGCTGAAGCTGCCTGATGCCCTCCTAACGTGAAGATGTGGGAACCCCATCTCAAAAAAGATTTATTGGAATTGTAAAAGGTTCAGAAAAGGGCAACAAAAATGATTAGGGAAATGGAACAGCTTTGTATGAAGAGAAATTAATTACACTGGGACTTTTCATCTTGGAAAAGAGACGGCTGAGGGGAGATATGATTGAGGTCTGACCCAATATGTCTGTTTTTATGTCCTTAACAACTGTACTGGCAGCCACCCCTACCTGAGCTCCCCATGTCTCTTACCCACCCCCGAGCCTCCTGGCTTCTTACACCCTCCCCTGAGCCTCCCACTTGAGTCCCCCCTGTGCCCTCCTGAATCCACCAGTTTCTTTTACACCACTCCCTGTCCTTCCGAGGCCCGTTGGCCTTTTATACCCCCAAATCTCTCTGGCTTCTTATCTTCCCACCATTATCTGAACCCCCGCCTCTTACCTACCTGAGGTTCACCACCCGAGCCACTCTGCCCTCAAGTCTCAACCTCCACATCTCAAGCTGAGTCCCCTGGGCCTTTTACTGCCGCCTCCTCATCTGAACCCCCTGGCGTGTGTGTGTGTGTGTGTGTGTGTCTCTCTCTCTCTCTCTCTCACCTGAGCCCACCTGCCCTTTTATGCATTCACACCCCCAGCACCTGAACCCCCCGCTGCTTTACACTCCCCTTCTCATTAACGGCACTTTTAAAACTTTCCCCTGGAGCTACTTACAACATTTTGTATTCTGCTTGACTTACATTGTGTAAGAAGGGAAGCAAAGCGAACTTCAGGTCATGTTCAACAATCATCCAGATAAGAATTAGAAAGAACTTTGAACTTTAAAAAAAGCCAGTGAATAATGTAGCTCAGATGCATACCAAAAAATATGTAATTGTTCCGCGTAAGTTAAGCAACACAAAATGCATAAATAATAATGATGACTGCACTGTTGTTTCTTTTTGACTCACTCTCTAAAAACATGAGATATTTAAAAAGGATGTCATAATCAAACCCTTCAGGCTTCCTTAGGCATTTATTTTACTATCAAGTTTGGAAATACTTTGTTAAGCCTATTATGGCCTAAAGTAAATGTGTGAAAAGAGAGGGAGAGAGAGAGAGAGAGAGAGAAATTTGCATGTGTACTTCAACCATCAATTTTTAAAGAAATTGCTGTGTAAACCATTGAAGTTTGGGAACCACTGATTTAAACCATGATCTCCTCTATTTCTGAGCTGCAGGATTTAGGAAATGCAGGCATCTTTTCTAAGAACTGTCTTCTATAGTTCTTTGCCTTAATGATCTGTCTGTTTCAAACTGGCTTCTTGGATTGACTTCCTGGTGTGAGAGAGATTTGTTATGATAGGACATGTTGGCAGAATCATCAGAAATATTAACCCCTTAGGAAACCGGCCAATTCCCAAGCCCGCATTACCTGTGGAGAGGCTAATTTCCAGGGTTTTTCTCTAGGCTCCTAGGTAGCATTCTATTCTGAGGAGAGTTGGACTGTGACTTTTGAGAGGATGGGCTGAGTTGGGACCCCTGCCTGCAGAGAGTCTTGGCTGTCTATGTACTTAGTATTTGTTAGACTCCATGAACACAGTGGGACAGATCTTGTGTTGAGATCCAAATTTTGGCCCAGGAATAATTACAAGGAAGAGATGGGAGAGAGCCTCTGATGTTTTTCTGAGTTTCATGGTATTAATCGAGTGTTAACAATTTGGTACAATTATTCTTGTTGCTCTAAGTTCTCAGTGAGTGAGTGTTTACGATATTTTGGGGAGGGATGTATCTTTGGTTTCAATTCATGATGCTGCGTGTTACCCATTCTTCCAAAATGTTATAAACTAGCTAGTATGATGCACGATAAACTTCACTGAGATACAACATGGTGCATTATTTGTTGCCAGGCCCTTGCACTGATAACAGCTGACATGACTAAATAGAAATAATAAATTATGCTGCCTCTCCACTGACTTTGAGATTTTAAATCAATCTAGAAACTGAATTCCCTTTAATAAGTAGAATGAATCTTCTAGTCACTTTGGATGTTTTTTGCTTGTATACCATTGACAAGGAAATCATTTTTATTTATGAATGACGTCAGTGGATTGTATGTGTTTTGGATACAAGTGGTAAAATGGCTGAACAAAAATTTTGCACTAAAAGGTGATACTTTACCATGTATGCTGCTGAGTGATCACCTTTATACTGCTATTGTATGTTATGTACACAGTACTACAGAAGTGCGTAAGACCTTATAAAGCAAGATTTCATGCACCAAAGATTTTAAAATCTAAATTAAAATGAGAATAACAGGAGGAGATGACACAATAAAAATGAGTAGGAGAGGGGAAGGAACATTATGATATGGGGTTATTTGGGAGACTAATGCACCATCTCAGGGGTTAACCGCATATATATATATATAATGTGGCCACATGCCCTGTTCAGTTAGTCATAGCAGGTGTTATTGTGCTTCCCAAAAGACTTGGGAAGATCCCTATAATAATGTAAGATATCGAAATACTGAGTCATTCCTGCATTCAGAACTTGAATGCTGCACTTCTGCAGAACTCCAGACTTATTGTTGCTAATCCCACCTCATAATACCTGACAAATTCATTCTTATGCATATAATAAGAGAGAATGTCAATTGAAGGGAATGTCATAGGGATAATGGTTTCCTACTGCTAAATTAATGCCTCAGCAAGGTCAAAGATTTCTCCCCCAAAATGGGACCCCTTTCACCTGTGACAAGATTCTGTTGCATTCACTTTTCTTTATTATGCTAGCTGACTGATGTGATGTGAATCATTCTACCTAATGCATCCAACGAAGTGGGTATTCACCCATGAAAACTCATGCTCCAAAACGTCTGTTAGTCTATAAGATGCCACAGGATTCTTTGCTGATTCTACCTAATGGATCAGGTGAATGACAGTCACTCATTGTATCAATACTGAAAAACTGCCCTGTGATTGGATTAAAAAGCAAATGTATACTGTAAAATACATTAACAGTTTCATAGTAGTGCATCACTTAGACATTCTGGGTTATTTCATTTTTTGTACTTTTAGTTAGATTTCTATTTTGATTGCTCGAGATATGTTCAAATGGAATTAAAGGCAGATTCTTATTAGAGATGCAATATGCCAGAGCTGTGCCATTCTTATGTCCAATTCTGGCTTCCTAAGAATTGAGGTACTGACAGCCAAACATAAAAATTAGTTTATAAAATAGAATTAAGATTATTTCCAAGGGCATTAACATTTGCCTTCAATTAAAAACTCAGATTATACAGTGCTGCTTTAGCTACACTATTAATACCATATGATTTAAGAAGCAATTAAGTTGGTATATTGTCAATACAATAGTTAGAAACTAGTAGTTAGAAACATAATTTCACAAAATCTGTATTGAGGCTTGAGGGGCTCTGGAGCATAAAACTTATCTTATGTGAAAGTTTCATCAGTCAGTGTGAACTGCACTCCTCCCAAAACACACACAGGTTAGCTAAATAGACAAATTAGAGTGGCTGTGGAATGGCATTAATGTAAAAGGTGATGGCAAGCTTGCAAGATAGATGACTGGGACCAGTGTTAAGACTCACATCCAGTTAATTTCTTAGAGGAATTGACTTGGTGAGTATGAAACACACATGATCACTAAGGCAGGGGTCCCCAAACTGTGGGACATGCCCCCCTCAGGGCGGGAGGGGGTGTGGAGGAACGTTCAGGGGGATGTGTGGCAGTTCCCAAGCCAGCCCCCACAGGAGGCGGGGAGAGAGCACCACACAGCCTTGCTCTGACCCCAGCCCAGCTCTGCCTTCATTCCCTCTACATCTCCTGGCCAGCTCCGATCTTGATCGAAGCCCCAGTTCCTCCCCCATCCTCAGTTCTGCCCCCAGCTCCACCTTCAGCCCAAGATCCTCTGCTGAGGAAATCTTGGTTGTGCAGAAATGGAGGTGGGCTGTGCAGGCAGATTCCATTACCGGAAAAAGGGTGCGCACCAAGAAAAATTTGGGCACCACTGTGCTAAGGTATGATAACAAATGTCTTATGACTTTAACGATGGTATGTAAGCCCCAAATTCCCAGTCAGAGGCTTAGTTCTGACACTCGTGCCCCAATGAAGTCTTATTCAAATGTGGTCCTAAATTCTATATTATACACTTGTGTGGCACTACTCTGATCAGAGGAACACCTGGATTGTAGGTTACTTTGCAGCTAGCTGAACAGAGTGGTGGGATGATCCTGAACATAACAGAAGAGAGTCCTGAATGCTGCCTCTAAGATACGGTGCATCTGGGCTGTAAATGCAGGCTTCCAAGGGAAAGGACTCAATCGGCTGTTCAGACTGAGGCCAGGTCTACACTGCGACTTTAAATCGGTTTAATGGCCGATATACCGATTTAACGCTGTATCCGTTCACACGACGTCGTCATTAATATCGAGTTAAACGGCTCCTTAAATCGATTTCGGAACTCCTCCCAAACGAGAGGAGTAGCGCTAAATTCGATAGTGATAACTCGGATTAGGGTTCATGTGGACGGAAATCGACGTTATTGGCCTCCGGGCGGCATCCCAGAGTGCAGCACTGACCGCTCTGGACAGCAATCTGAACTCGGATGCAGCGGGCAGGTAAACAGGAAAAGCCCCGCGAACTTTTGAATTACATTTCCTGCTTGCCCAGCGTGGAGCTCTGATCAGCACGGCTGGCGATGCAGTTTGAAATCGAAAAAGAGCTCCAGCATAGACCGTACGGGAGATACTAGGTCTGATCGCTGTATGGGGAGACAAATCTGTTGTATCCAGCTCCGTTACAGAACACGAAATGCCAAAGCGTTTGAATAAAAAACTCCAGGATACACAGCGCTGTGTGACAAGCGTAACGGGAAGCCAGAGACTCAAATGGACGCTCATGAAGGGAGGGAGGGGGTACTGAGGACTCCAGCTATCCCACAGTCCACAGCAGTCTCTGAAAATTATTTGCATTCTTGGCTGAGCTCCCAATGTCTGTAGGTTCAAACACAGTGTCTGGCGTGGTTCAGGGAACAGCTCCTCAGTTTATTTCCCCCCACCACCACGTGAAAAAAAAAAGGGAAAGATTGCTGTGCTATGGCGTTTGCTCAATGCACTCCGCGAAAAAGGCGCCAAAGGGTTGTCTGCTGCCTTCACAAAGGGAGGGGTGAGGCTGTACCCAGCACCACCCGGGGCAGTGTTTTCTGCCCCATCAGGCACTGTGCTCTCAACACGGAAGTGGGAACTATGGGATAGCTGAGGAACAGCTACCCACAGTGCACCGCTCCTGAAATCGATGGTAGCTTTGGACCATGGACGCAAACAATCGATTTCGGGATCCCACTGTGGACGCGCTAAACCAATTTTATTAGATCTGTTTTGTAATATCGGTTTAAGCTAATTCGAAATAATCGTGCAGTGTAGACGTACCCTGAGCCAGGGAGAGAGAGAGAGTGGCTTAGCAGCACACAAAGGAGTTATCAGGTGATGGTAGATAGTGTTGCGTGCAAGGGTTAAATGTTTGTCTGTGAGACTGCATCCTATACATTACCTTCCTGTTAGAACCTGCAGACTCTCTCTTCAGCCTCCAGTGACTGCATGTTTGCCATGGACCACTTTTAAAAGCCATATTTATCTCCTGCATCAAACAATATACACCATCATTCAGAAGGGAGCCACTTGAGTAAGGAAGACTATTTAACCTTTCCACTTGGCGGAAAGACTCTTCTCAAGGCCATAAGGTCAAGTTTTCATGAAAGCTTTTTGAAAACCAATTGTCCTGCTTTCTCAGCGTTCTGTCATTTTACCTTCCAATTTTTATGTAAATTATTGTTCTAGTCCACAAACCTAAATAAGTATGATTAGTATAAATGTGTGTCAGCTCCTTTTGTTCAGAATCCTCTGGGCAGAGGATAAATGTTTGGAGCACAAAGTTCCTGTCTTAGCTTTGGATAATATCTTAAAATGTGTGTTTTGATTTAAAAAAAAAATTGTATTTATCAGAATTGAAAATAACTATATTGCATTCATAAAGTTAAAAAACAGCTGCTGGTTAAAATGCTCACTTATCCATGTGTCTAATTAAAAGATACTTTGCTTGCGTTATATAAACAGTTGTTAGAAACCTTCACTTTTAAATGTTAATCCCTGGGCAAGAAGCTTTTGTTCAAGAGTTGCTCTCTTTGCATTACAGCCTTCTGCTTACAGCCAGTAAGTAAAGTGACTAATGCTTATTCCAGTGATCAGAATACAATGGATACTTAGTGTGTGTGTGTGTGCGCGTAGATATTCTTTTAAGACCTCATCCAAAATCCATTGAAGTCATTGGAAAGACTCCCATAGACTATAATGGGATTTGGATGTTCCCAGTTCTTAATATAAAAAGCTAGGTAGCAACAAGATGACTATGTTGCTGTGGCCATGCCTGGATTTCATAATTTCATGTACAAAGGCCGTTTCTATGCAGTGCTAATCAGTGAGGAGTATTTGTAGTGCTTGAGGATTGTGTTATAGTTATGGATGCTTGATTCTGAAAAAGCTTAGATAAGATCAGTGTTACAAGTGGTGAGATTTCATGCAAAAATATATTTAGGGAACTAGAGTACAGGCAATGAGATCAAAATTTGTCTTCTCCAATGTCTCCATTTTTGATAGGGTTTTTGTTTGGTTTACATGGTTTGAAAGAGAGGATTTTTCATTTTTCCCCTTAAGTAAACAATAGCTTTGTAGAATGGAAGGAAAAGGTGCCTGTTATGTAAATGAAATGGCTCAAATCGTATAAAATTGAAGGCAACGTTATTTCCTTAAGCACCCAAGGATGCAAGTTCAGACCAGAATCTACTGCACAGGGAGGGTCCTTGCAGAAGGGCCATTACACATCATGGCACATATATTTTTAATTTCTAGCTCTTTCCTGTATTTACATACTGTAAATTGCAAACAGTACCTGCATGGAAGTAATATGTATAGGCATGTAATGTGGAAGGTTCTTGTTTCTGACTTTTATTTAATATGTGAAGCAGCCATATATCTCCTTTGTGAAACTACCTGTTTGTTTTATTTGGGGGGGAGGCTATTGTCTGAGCAGCAATGTGCTTTCCAAGAAGAAAAGTGGGAATCACCACATATTCTGTGTGTCATCTCTTTCAACACTGATCCATGTCAACATTTGTCATACCCAAGATTGCATCAGGGACATGATATTTGTAATGGGGAGAGATTTATAAACCTTTCAGCAGGAATATTGACAAATATTTGTATCAAAAAACAACTCATGGTTTCTCAATTAAGATTTTCTTTTTCCATTCGCCAGTCAGTTCAGGATTTGGTCCAAATAAATAACGTGTTGCAGATGCTTCACCGATGTTCATAAACAACTAGAAAGTAAGACACAGAGGAGTTGTTCAAAAAGGTTATCCTTTTCCTTCATCATAAGTATTTTCACACTTATCCAAAACTGGGGCTTAGAGAGGGCTTGTCTCTTCACATTGACTAAACATCTTGTTTTATCCATTGAGCTCACCTGAACTGCCCAGATAAGATCACTCAGTTGCGTACAGATATCTTTGGCTGAAGGCACCTATAAAATATCTTAGTTTCAGCTGCTTTCTCAGAAACTGCTTTTCCTTACTTCTGACTCTTCTGGAACATCCTTTGCCACTTCTTTCCCCACATACCCCCTCACTCTTCCATTTGATGTTTTGATTTTTAGATAGAAGTTTGGCAGGAAAATTTAACCCTTTCAACCACATTTTTATTGGGGAATGATCAATACAGTTGGAAGAACCCAAACAGATAATTGTGCACACAGATACCAGTTGCATGGCTCGAACTGGATTCAGCTCACAGTCCCAATTTCTGAACCTGCAAGTGTGGAGATTTGCATGCACAAGTGTGTGGGCATGCATGTTTTATGGTGCATTTGAAATCAATATTTCTGGCCCCTCCTGTCTACATACGTCACTCACCATGTTAGAATTTTTTAAATAACCCAAATGACTAAATTATATCATTTTGTAAAAGCAATTAAAAAAAACCCTTTTAGAATACATACCACAGGAGATCAAAGAGCAACTGAGAGAACAATACTATGCTGCATTACAAAGAAATATGTCTCTCTCATTATAGATGTGCCTGTTCCAGCCTAAAATCCCCATTTAACTTTTGGTGTGGCCCAGTCAGAGTCAAGTGCCAAAGACCATGATAGTCCTTCATGCTCCATGGGGAATTTGTCTTCTCTGAGACTCATCGTTCTTCTAAATTTGTATGAAAACAATGTAGCTTTTCCGTAACACATCGCTCCTCCCTCCCCCTTTTTTAGTTCTGTCAATAATTGGCAGATATTTTTAATAACTATAAAGATTTTCATCATGGTTAATGGAGAAACAGAGAATCATTGGTCATATTTCTTCACTGAGTTTTGTTTAGTTTTTTTTGCTGGTGAAACACTGTGGATCTCGCCAGCGTCACACGAGTACAATGGAATAGAGAATCAGGTCCATTGTATGTAAAAACCATAACAATTTATCTGTGTCAGTTTGCACCGATAAAATATTCAATCCAATGTCAATGATTTTAAAATAGAACTGTAAATTGAAATGTAAACAATTAATACTGTTCTATGCATTTCATACTTGCCACAACCTTTTACAAAAAAAGTAGATGGCAGATTTGTATACATTTAAATATATTTGCATAAATCCAGGCACAAACCAACAGAAGTGCCTGTCTTTTAAAGTTCTTTTGTAACATAACCTCAGTATGGTGAGAGAAATATCTGCAGGTGTGGTGATCTCAGATGGTTTGATCAATAGGTCTAATTTATATAAATCCGAACAATGAGTAAAATTCCTTGCCACTTTTCCAGTATTGTACCTATTTTCTTTTTCATGCTGACAAGTCTTACCAAGGAGAGGGAAGAGTGGTGGGGAAAGAGGACTTGATAGTTACTACTCTCCCTGAATTTATCATCTGAGAATCACTTGCTTAGAATTGTCTTGTGAGAAGGTCTGGGTCTGCAGACAGGCCCCTGTGCCTGTACTGAGCCACATGGAAGTGAGCGGGTCACCATGCTGACAGATGGGTTCACGTGGGCAGAGCTCCTTGCAGGATAGGGGTCTGAGTTATCAAAGAAGTCAAGAAAATGGATAACTTTTGAAATATTTTAGTGCTCAGGCTATTTCTTCACACATATACCCACCCACCTATACCCAGTACCTCTCACTGCTCTGATAAGAAATCATCCTATGCTGAGAACTGAGGGGGCATTAGAAAGAATTGAAGATTGCTCACCTTTTCCTATAGAAAGGACCAAAAATCTATAGTCCAAAGGATAAAAACAATGTAATTAGCAGGCCGGACGGGTAGCTTAGTTTAAATTATAAGACAATTTGATGTATTTTTGTTTGTCTACTAGATGTTTCATGGTAATTATTCAGATTTTCCTTTTATTTTACTGTTTTGTAGGATTCACACAGCTTATGAAATCACAAATTTTGCCTCACACAAGTTTTAGGTATATTGTTTTTGTTAATTTATTGTATTTTACATCAAGGAGTGTTTGCTTTAAATCAGTATTTAATGAAGAAGGAAAAAAATCACACTGGGTAAGTTGCTCAGTAGCAATGGGGATTATCTGACGTATGGAATTAGGAAGTTCTGCTTAAAACATTATTTACCATATAATAATATAATTATTCAGCAGTGATGTGCCAGTATTGAAGCAGTTTGTTGTTGTTCATGCAAACTAAAATGTTACCCACAGTGAAGAAACAATGGAAGTGATTAAGTATTAACAAAGTATTCCACATGCTGTTGTTTGAAATGTAATTATTATTATTATTCATTATTGATAGTTTGCTCTGCTCTGTATAACATACAGAGTACGGGCCACTGCCCCATGGAGCTTACAATACAAACAGATATG
The DNA here is from genome assembly GCF_003597395.2 of Chelonoidis abingdonii. Taxonomy (NCBI): domain Eukaryota; kingdom Metazoa; phylum Chordata; order Testudines; family Testudinidae; genus Chelonoidis; species Chelonoidis abingdonii. The sequence continues at coordinate 420,503 of NC_133793.1, forward strand.
AAATAGAAACAAATCAGTAAAACTAAAAGCCATTTCAGAGAATGAAAAATTATGCCATAGGCCAAAAGCCAAACAGATACACAACACCACATATGATCTGTACCCCCTTCCTCACGCCCACTCCCCAAAATAGCATGTGCCATCTGGAGTGTAACATGGATACCATGGTTACACCTGCAGCTGCTAAATATAAAAAGTTCCCTTTATAACAGACCAATGCAATATACCCTCTCAAAAGTGTGTTTCCCCAAACTATCCAGAGTGTCCGACCCGAGCCTGGGTTTGGTAGGAAGAAGCAGAAGAGGTTGTGTGAATGTAATTCAACAAAACAGCCAGACTTGACAGTTTCACTGTGGAAGTTTTCAAATAGCATTTGGAATGTTTATATAATTGCTCAAAAGAGCCTTTTTCTATGTACCTGTTTACACTTTACTTTTGAAATTCTTTCAGCAATCAGCCCTTGGAGAGCCCTTACCCAGCACTTACATGCCCTTGATTGCTAAGGAGAAAAAGCCCTGTTAGTGAATCATTGGGAAAACATTTCATAACAAACTGGTCTTTTAATGAGGGTCACCACTGCCTTTGCAGCAGCTAAGAGGAAAGTGTAGGGGGCGGGGGGGATGCTGTTTTGTTGTAAAACTGTTTGAGACACACAATGGTGTAGGAAAGAGCCAGACACCGGGCCTTTGTGTGCAAATTTCCCACCAGAGCTAAGCAACTTTTTAGAATTTAATTAAGTGGGTTTGGAGTCCAGAGCTGGCCTAACAAGCTCTTATTCATGAATGAAAGATTTGTCCTGGCAGTGAGGCAAGGCTCCAAACAGTGTCAACAGCAATTACTGCCAGCTCCCCCGCCCCCGACCCCCTTTTAACTGCTCACACTCACAAGAGGGTGCTGGGAAGGCAGCACAGCAAATACAGTTGGCAGAAATGTCTCTGGGATTGCCCTCAACTAGCTTACACCAAACTTTATCTTAGATGTCATCCATGCACCAAGATCTCAACCTGAGGTAATCACTCCTGGAATGGATGTGTTTAAACTTGCTAATGTTGAACAGGAAGCATGTCGGCAGATTTGCTACTGATCGGTAAACTCTGATTAAAGGGAAAGGATTCAGGGAATCAAAAGAAGATTTGAATGAGGTATCAGGAGAGGAAATGGTGGAAACTTTCCATTGCATGAGACATTTACCCCATATTGGACAAAGCCTTGGAGACTTCACTGACCTATGCAGGAGGGATTTTATGGGATCCTAATAGATCTTTGCTCCCTGTATTTTGTTTCCCTCAGTTTGCTGCATGCCCAGGCTTTCACTTTGGAAAATTGAATCTGTAGTAACTTCAGCACGAGATGAAATTCTTGTTTGGTAAATAAATTTGCAGTGGAAAGATGTTGAACCCACAGTTTCCTGCATTGTAGAAATGTTTACTGAGCATTTAGGAGTCTGCAGACCCTACCCTGTTCACAGTCTCCTTCCTGGGAGTGATTAGCATAGTGTTTTTCAGTAACTGTGTCCTCAGAAAAATGATTAAGACAGTTAATTCTGAGGAAGGCATGGCATGTTAATTTACTTTGTAGCATGACACCAAGCTGTGAATGGCCCTCTGGCAGCAGCGTTTGAATGGCAAAGATGTTCAGGGTTCCTTTGACTTAATGAAGAAACCCTCAGGACAGATTTTTTTAAAATCATTTCCAGCAGATTCTCTTTGGTTTTTTTCTAGTTTGATTTTTTAGATCAGCTGCAAACACATTGAATAGTCTCCTCTGATAGTAAGTTTAGCAAATGGTTTGGACTTTCTGAACTGGGGGATTTGTCCATCTTCAGTTCCTGAATGAAGGAGGCTCTGGTGGGATCAGTATCTGAATACTGATCTGCTATCGTGACTGTACCAGCACAACAAACACTAAAGGACTTCTTCCTTTGTCAGTCACTTCTGGTTAATTCAAAGGGCCTCTGACACATAGTCTGACCTATGGCAGCCTCTGTTGGAAATGAGGATAGATACATATCAGAACTATGTGCAAATCTAGGGCCTGAACGAGTGCCTGTTGATGAGAATGGAAACACTCTAATTGACTTCAGCGGACGTTGGGTCAGGCCTCTAAAGACCAGAAAGAAGGCCCTTTCATGATTTTATGTGGCACTGTTTTACTAATGTTAAGTGAACCACCAAAGTTTTGGTGGTTCTGTTCTTTTCACCTCTAACAAAAAATAATTGTATATTCAGTTATTTATAATTGATTTTCAATTAAAATAGTCTGCAGACAAAGTACTCAGTGAAGAAATTCACAAAGATTGAATAATTAATACTTTTGAGGATTTTGTGACCCATGCATTAATAGGGAAAAGGGCACAATTTGTCAAATTATTCATTGTGAAGTATTCACTAAGTAATAATTATTTATTATACTGGAGATCACATTTAGAAATAGCCATCGATAGCATATGAGTCAGTAAATGATTTAACTTGTGGCCTCTGAGTTTACGTAGTCATTAAACATTTACTTCTGTATTCTTCCAAGGAAGGGAAAAAAACCAACAATTGTTGCTTCATTACTTGTGTTGGTACAGTTATTTAGGAAAGTTTCATGTGGATGGACTAGATAAAATCTTGACAGATCTATGAGCCATTTGGCGCTCCTGGAAGTTTTGTGTTGTATCCTGGTCTGAAATTTGCTAAAGCACTGAGATTTATAAAATTGTAATTCTGAGATAATAGCAAACAGCCCTTAGCTTTTGGCAGTTGGTTCCAGCACATCTAAGGGAAGAATTGAGCCAACTTGTTTAATGTAATGACTTATGTGATCTGATGCACAGTGCAGTAAGAGAATCCAACAAAATTACATGCCTTTCACTGCATAAAAATAACTCTGATTTTGGGTTAGCAGGTACTGTAATCTCACCTGTGGGTAGATAATTCGTATGTAAGTGTCATGAAACACATCAGTGCATTGTGAAGAGTTGTGAAAGTGTGAACACTTTCCAGAACTAAAGAGATTTTTACTTCCCCTCAGTGAAACTCTGGAAGTTACAAGCTTCGAGTGCAAAATCAACCAGTTGAAGAAAATATTAGCTATAGTGCAATCTGAGTGCTCCACAGTTCTGTTGGACAAACTTATTCAGAATCTCCTGTGACATTCAGATAAGTGAGGTTATACTGAGTATGCACTTATTAAACATAATGTGGAAATTAGCGTGATTAGCAATGATCATTTAGCAATGTGAATGAGAGTACTTTGGCAGATGAATGATAGGTTATAAGTGATTTGGTTAATCATACAACTAGTAGGAAGCAGCTCACAGTGACAAATGTCTTGACTGAGACCATGTATGAATTGTTGTAGCTGTGTCAGTCCTAGTATATTAGAGACACAAGATGGTGAGGTGATGTCTTTTGTTGGACCAACTCCGAGAGAAACAAGCTTATCCTATGTTCTATTTTATTCTCAAGTTATACAAATTCTTCTTCGAGTGCTTGCTCATATCCATTCCAGTAGGTGTATGCGCCGCGCGTGCACGTTGGTCGGAGAACTTTTACCCTAGCAACTTCAGCGGGCCGGCAGGCCGCCCCCCTAGAGTGGCGCCGCCATGGCGGGTGATATATACCCCTGCCGTCCCGCCCGCTCCTCAGTTCCTTCTTACCGCCGTGTCGGTCGTTGGAACTGTGGAGCGCGGCATAGCTGACCTCCACGTCCCTAGCTTCTCT
>NC_133793.1:430322-433158 GCF_003597395.2 Chelonoidis abingdonii
CATTCCACAACCCGCCTCCTTCCCCACTGCGGAGTAGCCGGCAAGAAGGAACTGAGGAGGGAGAGGAGCGGGTGGGCCGGCAGGGGTATATATCATCTGCCATGGCGGCGCCACTCTAGGGGGCGGCCTGCCGGCCCGCTGGAGTTGCTAGGGTAAAAGTTCTCCGACGAACGTGCACGCGCGGCGCGTACACCTACTGGAATGGATATGAGCAACACATCTCGAAGAACAACATTTACAAAGGTGAGTAACCGTGTTTTATACAGAGTTTATGCCCAGGATAAATTCGGAAGCAAATGCCCCGATGCTTCTTGACTGGTCAGAGAAATTCTAGCTATAGCTCTGCAGTGTGTCACTGCATTCTCAGAGATGTCTGAAATTCCCTCTGTCTAATCAAGTTTAGGAATGCTTGGTCTAACATGGGGAGTTTTCTGTCAGTTTTGAAGCCCTGACAAGGCCTTTAGGAAATTGACAAGACATACTATGAACTGCCTCAGAGAGAGTTTGAAATAGACAGTGAGAAAGTATTTTAGGGCCTTTTCATGAACTGATCAGAGTAAAATACAACTCTCGGCATTTATGTAACACTTTTTATATTTTCAAAGTACTATACAGATGTTCACTAATTAATCATCATGCACCCTTGCGAGGTAAGACAATGTTTTTAACCGAAGTTGACCATATATTCAAAATAGAAAACTGGTACACCTTTATTGTGACACTTATTAGGATCACTTTGATGCATATTCTTTGAAGTGTAGGATTTTTTTCCAGGAACTTAAACTTCTAAATGAGGTTATCGTGAAACACTGAATGAGTGTTGTTCAAACAGTTTGAGTAGAAGAATAGCACTGGCAGTTTCTGTACCTATTTCAACATTTGTTTTCACTCCAACCTATGTTCATCACATTGAATGCTTATTCCACCGGACCATTTGCTCTTATAATCAGAGCATATTCTTTCAGTACTATGTCTTGAATAAACATTTTGTAATTTAAAAAAATGGTTTGATGAAATGGGAAAAATGGGACATTTCCGGTGTCCTGGAAGAAGTCCCTGGGAAATGGGTATGTCATATGAAAAACAGAACTGTCCCAGTAAAATTGGGATACATAGTCCCTTTATTTTAACCACATTGAATAGATGAGGTAGCTGAAGCAAGCAAGGGGAAGTGATTTGCTCAGATTTCACACAGAAATTGGCAGAACTAGGATTAGAAGAGGCTTCTAGCCCTGTACTCTAACTGCTAGGATGTGCTGCTTCTCACGGCCAGTAAAGACTTTACTTGAATGCACCTCTATATAATCTTTCACTAAGGGGGGAGAGAGAGAATGTGTGCACAAGGAGTCACACAATGCTACGCCCTGTTCTAGTCATTCCCTTCTTTATGTTTTGTCTAAAAATAGAGTCAGTCCTGCCTAGAATATGGGGCAAGTGCACTAGAGAAACCAGAGAGCACAGCCACTCCGTATCAGAGCCACAGAGATCCCGCAGAAATGATGAGCTGCATGCCATTCTAGGGGGTGCCCCTGCAACAACCCCACTCGTTGCTTCCCTCCTCCCACAACTCTCCTGGGCTACCATGGGAGTGTCCCCCCATTTGTGTGATGAAGTAATAAAGAATTCAGGAATAAGAAACACTGACTTTTTAGTGAGATAAAATGAGGGAGAGGAAGCCTCCAGCTGCTATGATAGTCCAGGCAGGAACATTAAAGGGTTGTGGGGGGAGAGGAGCCCCAGCCTCCGCTGCATGATAGTCCAGCAATACAGAATTTTTCTTTAGACACTGAAGGGCGGGGGAGAGATCGGAGCCTGACCTACCAGTTGCTATGATGAAGATGGTTACCACGCCTTCTGTACCATTTGCCGGGAATGGACCGAGCAGTCATTCCCATTCTTTAACCCAGGCACCCCCCAGCCAGACTCAACGAGGCAGCCAGGAGCCTGCACAGGGCTGATGATGACAATGAAGGTCATATGTGCAATCTGGATCCGACGTCTGCCCCACTGGGGAAAGGGGATGCTGGTGTTCACGCTGCACGCCACCACTGGTCACCAGCAGCAATGGAGTAGACATAGGGTGACATTGAAAAAAAGGCTGCAGAAACATTTTTTCCCCTTCTCTTTTGGGGGGGGAAGGGTGAAATGACGAACATATACCATGAAACACGGGAAATGTTTTTGACTCGTCCAGCCATTGGGAGGCTCAGCCAAGAATGCAAATGCTTTTTCAAAAGACATGCGGGGACTGTGGGAGCTGACAGGTCCACAGTACCCCTCTCCCTCCATGAGCGTTCCATTTTGACTTTGACTTCCGTTACGCTTGTCTCATTCAGCCACTGTGCTGGTGACCTCTGTCTATCATAGCCTGGAGATTCTTTCAAATGCTTCTGTCCAGTTTCGATCTTCTGTACAGAGCTCGACTAGAACGCATTTCGTCTGCCCATACAGCGAATCAATCAGTATCTGCCCCTAAAAATAGTACGGTCGGATGTAGGTGGCGCTGGGATGGGGGCCGGTTTGGTACACAGTCACATTGTGACTGCCCCTGGAAGCAATCTGAACTCAGATGCACTGATCCAGAGTAGCGAACAAGGGAAAAAGCCACCCTAGCGTAACATTTGCTGTAATTTCATTTCCTGTGTGCCCAGCGGTAGGAGCTCTGTTCAGCACAGCACGGGTGGTGATGCGCATGAAGATACCCAATTATGCGCATTTAGAGAAGCTAGCTGCATCACCACCCGTGCTGAACAGAGCTCCACGCTGGGCAAACAGGAAATGAAAATTCAAAAGTTCGCAGGCCTTTTCCTGTCTACCTGGTCATGCATCCGAGTTT
>NC_133793.1:441369-443527 GCF_003597395.2 Chelonoidis abingdonii
AGATGTGTTGCTCATATCCATTCCACACCCGCCCTCCTTCCCCTCTGTCGGAGTAGCCGGCAAGAAGGAACTGAGGAGCGGGCGGGCCGGCAGGGGTATATATCAGGCGCCATGGCGGCGCCACTCCAGGGGGCGCCCTGCTGGCCCACAGAGTGTTGCTAGGGTAAAAGTCTCCGACGAACGTGCACGCGGCGCACACACACCTACTGGAATGGATATGAGCAACACATCTCGAAGAACAACAGTTACAAAGGTGAGTAACCTTGTTTTCCTGAGTGCACAAGTTGAACAAAAACAAAATCTTGTATCATAGCTTCAGAGAAATGATAGGCCCAAGCAGTGGATATGGTCTGAGTAACAGAATGCCTGATTGCACTTGTTCCCCAAGAAGCCCTTCTCCTGATGTTGTGCTCTTTAAAGAGGGATTTGTGGAAGAGCTCAGAAATCATCCACCTGTTTCTAAGATATTGGTGTCCCTGCCTTCCCGTGGTGATAATTATAGCGAAGCAAACATATTTGACAAATTTAAGTACTTTTTTTGCTCATAAAATATCCATGAACAAGTCACAAATTTATCAAATTTATTTGTTGTTCATATTTATTGGATTACAATGTTTGTTCAGTTATTAGTTAGATATATGACATGGTATTGTTTGTTCCATTTTTCTTTCCCTCACTCAAGCTATTTGAATATTGTTGTGTAGTCAGACTGGATATTGTGTTCCTAGAGTCCTGCATGTTGAACAGATCTTTATTCTGTTCTATTATAAAATATTTTTGCAAATTCTATTCCCTGTACATGCACATCTGTCTTACATGGCCACAGTGCCAGAGTGCCTCACAATCTTCAATATATTTATCCACAACACCCCGAGAGGCAGGGAAGTGCTGCTATTCCCATTTTACTGATGACCAGTTGAGGCACCAGAGAGACTAAGTGACTTGTCCAAAGTCCCATAAAAAGTCTGTGGCAAAACAGGGCTCTGAACCCAGGTCTCTCAAGTCCTAGGCTCGTGCTTTGACCATTCCTCCTCTCTTGTCTAGACCATGTATGTGCACTTATCTCCAAAAGCGAACAACCATTCCTGGGGTTATCACCATTTACAAGCAGAAGCAGCAGGATATTGTTATTTATCTGTTTGATTTGTCTTTGTGAAATTTTTACGTTAGTAACAAGAGGCACCTATCTAGAGCTTTAGGTTCACACATAAGCCAAAATAAAGTTGCGTAACATCATATTAGCTTTCGATTCCCACTGGTATTAGCTCCTCATGCATTCCAAGTACAGATTGTGTTAGGTGAGCACTAGTCCTTTGGTTCCATTATAACATCTGGAATGTTTAGTCCCTGATTAAATATTGCAGTTTTGAACTACCTAGCTCAGGACATCATAGTTGCATGTAGTACCCCTCCTTCCCTCTCCAGCATCATCCCTCCCATGGTGCCTACATGCCCCAGAATCTGTGGATAAAGGTGTAATGCACAGATGCTGTACACAGTAAATCTTGTAAAAGATTTACTTTTTCATGTCAAGAGAACATGTTGATGCTAATATTTCATTTTGCGTCCCTTTTCTTGGCACCTGGTCTCGTGTGCTGTGGGACTGGCCTGCTTTTGCCTAGTTTGCAGGTCCTCAAATTTGTGAACCTTTCTCAGCCAATGCAAACATATTGTTTCTTTGTCTGTCTAGGCATGGAATTTGTCATTTTCCTCTGACCACTCCAGTGCTGTAGTCAGCTAAATGGGCATAACTTGTCCATATAATGTTGTCATGGAGCATTTGCTGTTTGGTAGTCTATATTTCCTTCGCTGAGATCTACCACCTCTTTTTAATTCTTCTCTTCTCGGGCATGTCTATATTGCAGTTGGGAGTGAGTCTCCCAGCCTGTAGACAGACTCATGCTAGTAGAGGGTGGGCTTGAGTTTGGATGGCTAATTTGAGTCTCTGCCAGAGCCACAATGTCCACACAGCTATTTTACTGCAATAGATTGAGTCCTGCTAGCATGAGTCTGTCTACCTGAGCTTGGAGGCTCACTCTCAGGGCAGTGTAGAGATACCTTTAAAGGAGTGGTATGAATTGGGTTAGCTAGCTCTCTCTCAGAGTCACTGGGTGATGCTCTGGAGCTGCTCCCCACCAAGCCAGTCAGGACTTTGGGG
>NC_133793.1:444001-469763 GCF_003597395.2 Chelonoidis abingdonii
ACCTTCAGCTGGCACCTTTGCAGGGGAGGGGCCCAGGCCATCAGTTGCTAGGAGACAGAGTGCCAGGCATTTAGGTGCACTGGCCCCTTCCTCTGCAGCAATCACACCCCCTTATCCCACCACCTAGATATTAAGAACTGCATAGGGGACACTGAGGCACCAACACAGCATTCAGAGAAAACATTAAGAACATTCCCAGTTCATCACATCCTCATCTTAAAATAGCAGGGAAGACACTGCAATTTAGCTTTTGACTTGGGATAGCGGCTCAAGTTCAACCCCAGGCTTCCCTGTAGGCTTTAACTTGAGCTGCTAACTGGAGTTATAAGCCAAGTTGCTTCACTGGTATTTTAACCCAAATTAACCTTTTTGCAGTGTAGACATATCCCCTAGCACAGAGGTTCTCTACTTTTTTCTTTCTGAGGCCCCCCAATATGTTATAAAAACTCCACAGCCCAGCTGTGCCACAGGAACTGTTTTTCTGTATATAAAATCCAGGGCTGGCATTAGGGAATAGCAAGTAGGCAATTGCCCAGTGCCCCACACCACGGGGGTGGGGGTGGGGGGGTGGAAGCTGCAAAGCTAAGTTGCTCAGTCTTCAGCTTCAGCTCCAGGTGATAGGGCTCAGGGCCCCGGGCATCAGCCCCTCATCACAGGTCTTCGACTTCCTGCCCTGGGCCCTAGCGACTCTAACACTGGCCCTGCTTGGCGGACCTCCTGAAACCTGCTCGTAGCTCCCCAGGGAGCCCTGGACCCCTGGTTGAGAATGCTGCCCTAGCATGCAGTTTTGGTGTATTATGCAAACATTACGGAGATTAGATACCTAGTTCCAAAGAAAGAAGGCAGGTACCCCTCATTCAGGACATGCTACACTGTTACCTTCATCATTGGCATTATGTTTCACAGCCATTAGTTAAGAGCTCTGTACTGCTATATTACTGGGCCACCCAGTGTGGATGATCCCAATTTACCATTCAGTCTGTATTTTAAGCTGCTTTGAAAGCTTGATGGGTTTTTCTCCCAAAGGTTGGCGTCAGGCAGTTCTCCTTACAGAACCTCCCTGTCCTGCACACTGGGCACAACATCCAGCTTTCCTTAACGAGCAGGGCTGAGTAAAACAGTTAAGATGCTTGGGATAGAATCAGACTTCCATCTATACAGCTTTCTTGGTTATTGTGTGAGAACTTTGCTTTAGTTTCATCAGGAAATGTTCAACCAGCAGTAATTTTAAATCCTTGTCCTAGTCCACAGCACTTGGTTGGCTATTTGTGAGCGCCACTAAAACATTCCTTAGAATTTTGCTTGTGCTGAACCTTTATAGCCATTTTATGGAATACACGAAGTATAATACCAAACCCCTGCTGATCATTTTTCGTCAGAGATTCTTCCTTTTCATACTGTTGTAAATACAATTAAGTATTAACTTAAAAAATTGCTCATGGAGATTCGGTATTTTGTATACATTTTGGTCAATATCTTCATTGCTTCTGACTTTTGATCAGATTATAATATTTTGTCAATAAATATAACATCAATTAAGAAAAAATTAGTTGGATGCAGATTTTTGTAGAGGACTCTTCTTCCCAAACCATCTTGTGAAACAAAAAATTTGAGAAACCAGTTTTTCCTCCACTCAGCAGTCTGTGCTGCATATCTGGTACAGGCCTTTAGCTTAATGAATCTGTATGGGAATTGTATAGTCCAAAGCCTTGTTCTTCACAACGAAACATGCTTGTCATTTTCTGCTCTATCTTCAGATGTCCTCTAGTCATCAAATGTACATAACTCTCTCCATGTAATGTATTTATCTTAGAACTGAACACATCTATGTATTAGTGGATGCATGTATTAATGGATGCATTTTTCGTAATAGAATGAAACTCATTTCTGTGAACACTTCTTGTTTTTGGTTTAGAGCCTGCACAGGATCAGCACAGAACATTGCAGAACATCCTAAAGCTATTCAAAATTCTTTTTGACAGCCGCTTAAGGAAAACAGATGTAGTCTAGCATGTAATTAATGCTGGTGATGCTGCTCTGATCATTTTACCCCTATAATGCACTTCGCTGGCTGAGAGGGAGATAATGGACAATCAGATAAGAAAATCCTTGATTATGGCTTGATTGAGCTTGTGTGAGCTTTAGACAGCTAATGTTGTCATGGTTTTCAAACCATGTCGTGTCTGGTATTTCTGTACAGACAGGAGATTAAATAAAGTCATCCAAAAATTTGTAACCTTGATTGTGCCAGACTTTTTTGTAAAAAAAAATATATATATCAGACAGTCTGCCTTTTCTTCTCACCTCATAGAAGGTTCTTAGGAATGTGTATCATGTCACAAGTTCTGAAAGCCAAGGTTGCTTTAAAAACATATTTGCAGAACAGGTATCTTGTGGTCTTTTGCAGTATCCTTTTCTTTTCAGTAGGTTATGGCTTATGCACTGCCTCAGCGACATTTTTTTCTTTCTGTTTGTTACAGCTGGTGGTATTGCAGTTACTGGCAACAAGTGCCTGCAACCAGTTCCCAAGCTCCTCATCTAAGTATGCAGTCACTTTAAGAAGAGCTGAACCTGATCAAAATAAAGGTTGTGTCGTCCTTTCTCTGCGATGCTTATGAATATGTTCCTAGAAATAACAGTACACTGAAAGTACAGAGCATCATTACCTCAATCCAGCCTGAACATCTAATGATACTTTTTTAGGCACAGTGTAATGCTCAGTTCTGTTAAACCAACTGGTTGTAGGTGCCTAAACATGTCTACTGTCCACTACTCTGTTTTTAACTTCTCCAGCTATTTTGAGCCACTGGGGTGTGTATAAAGAGGATGGACTGCTGGGCTGGATCTGATATTTGTGAATTGAATCTGAAACCTGACAGCTTTGGAGTATTCTGGAGAATGTTCCGAAACAGATACAGTTCTTTTACATTTGTCAGTCACCCAAGCAAGTAAATGTCTACAGAAGCTGAATGCTTCATGATTCCTATCCATGTGGCCCAGTGAAAGCAGAATGAAGGGGCAAAATTGCCTTGGACATTGTTACCAGAGAAACTGTCCTGAAACCAAAAAAAAAAAAGCTGATTTTTAAGTTTTATTCTTGTCACCTATTTTGACTAAATAGACTGAGAACCTGCACTACATGTACCAGCCTGGAGAGATATCAGGGTTATATAGTGTGGCTTTGGGGTGCTATCCCATGTTGGTGGTTGTTGCTGTTTCTTAAGAACATGAGAACTGCCACAGTGAGTCAGACCATGGTCCATCTAGCCCAGTGTGCTGTGTCTGACAGTGGCCAGTGCTTGTTGCTTCAGAAGGAATGAATAGAACCAGGTAATTTGGTTGTCCAGTGCCAGCTTCTGGCTGTTGGAGTTTTAGGGACACCCAGAGCATGGGGTTGCATCCCTGCTCATTTTGCCTAATAGCCATCAATGGATGTATTCTCCATGAAATAATATAATTCTTCTTTGAACCCAGTTATACTTTGGCCTTCACAACACTCCATGGCAGTGAGTGCTACTGGTTGACTGTGAAGGGCTATTTATGTTAGTTTTAAACCTGTTCCCTATTAATTTCATCAGGTGACCTCTGCTTCTTGTATTATGTGTAAGGGTAAATCACACTTCTGTATTTACTTTCTTCACACCATTTGTGATATTATAGACCGCTATCATATCCCCTTTAAGTCATCTCTTTTCTAACCTGAACAGTCCCAGTCTTTTTAATCTCTCCTCATATGGAAGGTGTTCCATACCCCTCATTTTCATTGTTGTCCTCCTCACCTTTTCCAGTTCGTATATATATTTTTGAGAGGCAGTGATCAGAACTGCATGTAGTGTTCAAGATATGAGCGTACCGTGGATTTATATAGTGGCATTATAATACTTTCTGTTTTATTATTTTTCCTTTTCCTAATGTTTCCTAACATTCGGTTCCCTTTTTTGACTGCTTCTGCGCATTGAGCAGATGTTTTTAGAGAACTATCCATGATGACTCCAAGATCTTTCTTAAGTGGTAACAGCTAATTTAGACCCCATCATTTTGTATGTAGATTTGGGATTATTTTATCCAATGTACATTACTTTGCATTCATCAACACTGAATTTCATCTGCCATTTTGTCACCCAGTTTAGTGAGATCCCTTTGTAACTCTTTGCTGTCAGTTTTGGATTTAACTATCTTGAGTAATTTAATATCCCTGGGGGACACTGCTATTTAACTCTCTCCATTCTGAAAGCTGACCATTTATTCCTACCTTTTGTTTCCTTTTATCCAGTTGCTGATCCATGAGAGGGACCTTTCCTCTTATCCCATGACTGCTTAGTTGGCTTAAGAGGCTTTGATGAGGAACCTTGTCAAAGGCTTTCTGAAAGTCCAAATACACTATATCCACTGGGTCACTCTTGTCCCCATGCTTGTTGACCCTCCCCCCAAATAATTTAGTAGGTTGGTGAGGCATGATTCCCTTTCACAAAAGCTGTGTTAAATCTTCCTGAACTTACTGCATTCATCTGTGTGTCTCATGATTTTGTTCTTTACTATAGTTACAATCAGTTTGCCCAGTATTGAAGTTAAGCTTATCGCCCTGTAATTGCCAAAATCATCCCTGGAGCCTTTTTTTTTTTTTCTTTTAATTGGCATTACATTAACTATCCTCCAGTCACTGGGCACAGAGGCTGATTTAAGTGATAGCTTACATATCACAGTTAGTAGTTCTGCAATTTCATATGTGAGTTCCTTCAGAACTCTTGAGAGAATACCATCTGGTCTTGGTGATTTACTACTGTTTAATTTATCAATTTGTTCAAAAATCTCATCTACTGACATCTCAATCTGGATTATATAATAATATACAATAATAATATTTATTAGGACCAGATGTGTCAGCCTTTCTGAATGGTACGTACCTCTTTCTCTGACAGAGAGCTTTGTCTGAGACCAGTCACAATAGCAGAAATGGTGCAGCTTAGTTCACTTCTGTTATGTACATGTTTCATAGGAAAAGTAATCTGTGTGTGAACATGGATATTGCTTCCTCCTTTGTCTGTTCTGATCATGCTAATTTGGTTGCTCAGAATAAGAGCCATTCTCCTATTACTATCTGGCCCTGAATCATTCTGACGGATGAGACTTGACATTAACCAATTTGCCTAATTCATCACCTTTATATTTTTTATATAAAAGACTCAGTACTAAAGCTTCCCAGCTAGCCTCACAATTTACCTTTTTGTCATCTTCTGGAATCAGTGAAAATGGGGCTTAGATGAGCAGGGAACACATCTGTATTTTATTTCTCTGGTTGGAGCCGCATGGCTGAATTGACTGCCTGTAATGGTTGGTTCTGAACTGATCCTGATGCCTCAACGCTGTACCTTCGTGTCAGAGTGATTCTTCTGATGACAATTGCTCTGTCTCGTTGTATCTGTCCTTGCAGTCTCAGAGAGTGATTAACATAGTGTTTTATCACCATTGCTCCTTAGCGTTCATATGTGTAATTTAAACATACAGCTGCTGTATTACGTTTTGGACTAAGTGCAGCTGAGAAGTCCCTTCCTGATGGGAAGCCATTAGTATTCAGAACATTTGCAGAATTGACGCTCGCATTTTACTTCTGAAAGTTGCAGCTTGTGCTATAACTGGGCTGTAATTGTTGCTGAAGCCAATGTCTTGCTATACTGTCTTCTGACAGCTGCTCTTCTTCCCTATTTAACACTGCAAAAGGATGAGATCTAATATTATAGAGACACCATTCTGGCTGACAGAGTAACATATGCATCAGCAATTTCATCTGAATCCCTGAATCCTTATTTTCAGTGGGCTAACTCAGCTGCAAACATTTGATTAGTGCTTAAATTGGACAAACAAATTTTCAGAATTTGTGCTAAGCTTTACTTATACAATCTGCACATGCAACTGCTTGTTCATTCAGCCTTGGAACACGTTTGTGCACCACTGGGGCATGCAGACTCATTTATAGCATGCAGTTACATGGTGGCTGCACAACTCCACTTCTGGGTCCCCCAGCAGGCACTCATGAGTATCTTATAGGTACAGTCGAATATTCTGGAAACACTTGCCCACAAATCTCCTCCTGTCCTCCAAAAAAAAAAAAAAAAAAAAAAAGTAGGAAGAATGGTGGACAAACTTTTAATCTTTTAATGCTCCTGGCCCTTCCCATCTTGGTCAGGCTAGGGGTCTAGTTTGTTTGGTAATAGAAATAAAACAAACAGAACATGTCTCTTTGCTGTAACTAATGATAAAGAAAACATCTCTCTCCCTTGTTTTCTTTACTCTTTCACTTATTTGCCACTATTGTACTCCTCATGTGCACTCTCTCTCTTGTTCTTCTATTCACTTTCTTTGGCCTTGCCCAACCTTCTTTCATTTCCTGGAACTTCTGTTCTTTTTTTCTGAGCTGTAAGTCCCTGCTGTTGGGTACGTTTTATAGGAGGGGTTGTACTGCAGGAGTTAAGCCATATAGCAATTGTGGAAGGATATGGATTGTGCAAAATAAAGAGGCTGTAGGAGATATAGGACAGAGTGATTAGGTGAACAGTGATGAGAACTGAGTGAGGAGAACAGTGACAGATATGCCACCTCTCACGTCTTGACAAGACCCCTGTGGGCTGTTGGCCTGTCCCATTAGACCCTTGTCCAGAGTCTGGTCCAGGACCTTTTTCTCAAGACCTCAGCTTTATTTCTTCTACATTGAACTAGTACAGCACATCAGTCATCCCTTCCTCCTAACCTGGGGTCTTCTACAAGGGCATCTCTATTCCTTACAGGTGCTCACTCCACAGGCCACTTGCAGGAGAGTCCTACCCTGTGCTAGGGCCTATCACATGAGCCAACCTACTTCCTGTAGATCTTCCCCCTTGACCCAGGGGCTTCCTGCCAGAACCTCCTTGCTCCTAACTCCTCTCTCCCCAAAGCTACTGGCTGGTTTTTATAATCACCTGGTCCGTAGCTGATCAGTCTCCCTTACAGGTACAGCTGGGTCCCAATCCCCTGGAAGGGCCAGACACCCTGTCCCAAGACCATAGAGCTCTATACAGTATTGTGGCTTTGAGAGATTCTCATTGATATAGTTGTACTCTTCAGATCCAGACTGACCCAAAGCCTGATTCCCAAGTTTTATTCTGCTTTGAAAAGCCATCCAGTGTTCTGTAGAAATTGCTGATGTCTGAGAGTCCATGCTCCTGAGAACTTTCCATCAGGCCCTGACCTTTAGAGAAGCTCATTTAGCTGAGTTTTGGTGAGTAGTTTTAGCAACATGAAAACAGAGTCCCTGGGGTGTGAAGGGAAAGAAGAGTGTTCTGCAGAGTTCCCAGACACTGTGCAGGTGAAAGACTGATGCTGCATATGGACAGAATTCAGCCTGCAGTGGGTCCTCATTCCTATCACCACTGCTGCCGTGATCGGAAATGATTCACAAGAGACTGCTCCCCTCACACTCCACAGAAGTTGTTAAATCTGATGTGCTGTTGGGAGGTAGGACCACAGATATCTGATCTAACGCATCTGTTCACAGCTGGGAAGATTATGGCATCATGTCCGCTCTGCGAGGCCTGTGGTTTTGGGACTCAGATTTTTCCTGTGGCATCATGACTGGGTTGGTGACCTGGGTTCCTCCGGCATGATTTGTTTTGATTGGATATTTCTCATAAAATGTGAATCCAAAAACCTTTCTAAATATCTGGGAAGGCTCCATGGGCATGACAACACACAGCTAGCAAGCCACAGCACTGGGCCAGCAAAAGAGAATGAGGCTTAGCATTGCTGGTACTAGACATGGACAGCCTCACTGTATTTTTCTTAACAGCCCTTTGGGAAAGGTGTAACTGCATTTGGTGACTAACTGCTTAACTGTTGGTCACTTTAATCCACTCGTCACTTCCATGTTTTCTGCAGCACATTCTTTATACTATCAAACTTGTTGGAATGTATACATGTGTGGGGCAGCGTCCAGGCATTTGGATCTTTAGCTGGGAAGACAAGATTTGCAAATTAAAAGTGGAATGCTAATTACTTTTTGTCCTTGTTTGTTCCTTTTTAAACTTTCTGACTAGACAGTTAATCAATTATTTGAAATGATGACTCTTGCATTGCTCACATATTAACAGCATCACCCTCAGTGAGGCCAGTGGCTCTCAAACCCAGTAGACAATCTTGTTGTAATATTGTGGAATGGGTAGTAATTGAATTTCTTAAAGGGTGTCTGACTATAATATGCTGGTGTTCTGTGGGCTGATGTTGATTTTAATTGAATCAGGATATATAGGTGTTGTGTTTTGATTTTTAGTTCTGGTATGACACAATAGTTTAATCAAAGCATAAGTGAACAAAGAGTTAAATTGCTAAAGTCAATATTACCCCTTGATTAGGGTTGGTATGTGATTGACATTATTGACTGGTTTGTGCAAAAGGGTTAATTTCCCACTCTTTTCTGTCATGCTTCCCATCCAGGTTTGTCCTCCCAAATCACAAGTATTTTTTGTAGAGAGAGAAGCTATTGGTGAAATTCCATATTTTCCCTTTTACGACCATTTTGTATGTTGCTTACAAACTTCAGAGAACTGAGTACATTGCTGAAATGGTATCGTTTCAATGCATTGCTGTGCAGCTATAAAATAGACCCAGGCTGCATAAATACTCTAATTGGGAGCTTTGTTGGCGTGAGGAATATGGGACCAGGTTCTATGTTAATTTGCAACTGTTTGGACAAGTGAGGCTGGGATACAGCAGCAGGTTCACCTTTTTTTATCTTAATTTTGGGGGATACCAGATGCTCCCCCTCCCTGTGAGTTTTCAGGCCACCCGTTAGTGTTGGGAGAGCCTCTAAAGATCTGATAGTAGCATTCAGAAGAACCCCGAATGAATGAGTTATGTGGCTGAACCTTACAGGAACTATCTGGTCTATGTGGTGCTATGCTGTTGGACAGGAGAAATTTTGGGGACAGGATTTCTCAGATGCTTTCTAGTCAGAAATATCCTGGGAAGTACCTTTCTACCATGAGTCAGCATTTACAATCTGGGGGCTGTCTGGGAGCAGATGATAACAAGGTACAGTAGGTGCACTGAACTTTCTCACACTTCCAACTTGCCAGTGCAACAGTCACATGAAGGTTTGTTTCTGTTCTCACCATACCTGGAGCAGTTTGTACATCCCAGCTAGCAGTAATCTTGTCTCGGTACTGCTATTATCTTACCACTGTCTGATGTCTACAATACAATTGCATCCTGGCCTACAAAATGCCAGCGCATGAGAGCATTACAAAACCTGCAGAGGACAGCATTACTATCGTATACGTACCTTATATACCCAGTGCGCAGTTTATTGCATTTGGGTCAGGGAGTCTTGGCCAACAAGAGTAAATTCATAATTATCAGCTCCTTGCTCTGCGGAATGGCCAAAGGGGCAGCCCGCACCCTGTGTCTTTCAGTTAAATGAATATTCCCTTATCAAGCATCCTCTTCAGAACAAGAGCAGTGATTACACACAAGCTGGGTGCGACAGGGATTGAGGGGGACAGAGTAGCAGATGTGGGCTGCTCTGAGTCCTGTCAGGGAGGAATGATTAATGAACACCAGCTCCAGCTGAGGCTAACCTTTGGAGAGCTGAGCAGGACATCTGCAGAACTGTCAGAGCTCTGACAAGGACAGAGCTGAACAACCAATTATTCCACCATCACTAAGGTGGGCTGTCAGTTTAATCCCAGCCATTCACTTAGGCAAGGACAGGGAAATTTCTCCTTTACATAGTACCACTACATGGCAACCTTAACCATTTCAGTACTGCTGAAGGGATGCATAGGGCAACTGCGTTTCTAAGCTCCATATGCACAGGACCTAGTGTGTATCGAGGTGGTGCAGTATCTGAGAGGCCAGCACCCTGATGCAGTTTTAATAATGCTTTATAATAATTTTAAGAGAGGACAGAATTTGGCTCATCAATGGGAAGAAATTTAAAAACAAACCAATGTGAATAGCTTACTTTTTGTTCATAAACAATAGGAAAATGGAGAAAGTTTTTTGCATCTTCGATAGATTGGGCAGGCCATATACCCAGATCCTGGCTGGAAGAGGGTGCTCATATCTGTACTTGTAGGTTAGTACTGAACTTTGATGAACTTCTGATGTTGGTGTTTTTACTAAAGTAAATCTCCAGTTTCAGTAAACGAGAATATAGCTGAATAAAGGCCACAGGCACATAGTATAAAAAAGTAGAGCATCCAACATTACATTTTCCTCTACACAATGGAGGGTTGCATAAGAAGGTGTGGTATTTGAATGCAACCAAGAGAGGTAGAGATTGGAGGCATTACTCTTTGTTTAGTGCTAACAGTGTGTATGGTGCTGTGTAAAATTCTAAGAGGAGCCAATACCGGTCTCTAAAAGCATACATAAGAGTCCAAAAGACAGACCCATATAAGACATGACATACTGCAAAACCTAGAGGTGATGAGCTTTGCGGAGGTTGGGGATATAAAGTTAAGTCAGATCCAGTGTATTTCTTAAGCTGGGATGGCTTCCATTGTGAGATGCCATGAACTTTAAAGGCCTTAAGAAACCTTTTCAGCTGAAGACTTACAAAGAACCCAGCTTCTCAGTTATCTTCCAGACATGGGAGCAGCTTTCTCTCTGCTCACGTCTCATCTCTTCTAGACTCTTAAGTTGTCATTTTTTTTCAGAATTTTAGGTTCTGATCACACCGTTTGTGTTTTGCTGTAAAAGCATCTGTTTAAATCTGTCATGTAATGCAGGGAGCTGTCACAGGTATCTTCAGTACCACTGAGGGAAGTAGCAAGTGAATGGGAAAAATGCAGCCTGACTTCTGTCCTGGGAAATAACCTACAGCATAGTGCTGCCTGGCTGCCTTTCTGGGCCCCTTCTCTGCCTGATGGGCATTTGACATGTTACCCATAAAGTGGCCTCTGTATTGCCCTATATTACTTTATCCTCACACTGAATCTGGAACTTAGTGAAGCTGAGTCCCCTTTTTTAATTAGGGCAACTAGTTAGTAGCCTCTCTTCACTGGGACAGCCGCTTAATCCAGATGAGAGGCCATTAAAAGATTGTTTGAATGAGCTGAAAGTGAAAAGAAATACTTTACAAGACAGAAGTGGTTTTCATCCCATTTCAGCTTTGTTTCTGTTTTTAAAAATTGTAATTTGGCAGCTCTTGTTTTACAAGACCAGAACAGAGAACTTTATAGCTGTTTTACACCTGATTAAACATCTGGTCGAATGTGTACCCATTAGGCAGAAATGTTGCTAATTAATTCCCAGTTAAGATGCAGTCATTACCATTTGTATCATGCCAGACGAGTTGCTTAGGAGATGTCCCAATAAAGGGACCATTTGGATTAAGTAGGACTGTACCAATGTGGCAGCAGGAGAGTCTGATTTTGATTCCTCTGCCCATGGATTGCAGGTATAGGACACTGTTGTCTTTTGAACTTGTGCATGAAAAAGTCTTTGCTTCTTATAAGCAGAAATCCTTGAAAGTTCCTGTAGAAAGTCATAGCCCAAATAGAAAAAATAACTTGAATCAGAAAATCTCGCTTGAAACTTACCTTTTTGACTGAAGTGAGGCCTAGAATCCACGTATTGGAGCAGCATTTCCCAAAGATGCCAGTTGCTTCTGCAAAGTTTATTTCCTCAGGTTTGCAGCCTTATCGTGAAATGCAGGTCAGACCTGAGTTACCTGCACGTCCAACTAATGGACTGTGAGTCAGCTAAATTATTCAGCAGTGGAAGTTCTCACACCTGCTCTTACAGTTTTATTTGGCATGTGCAAAAACAAGATTGCAGATTTTGTGACTGTTGTTTGTACTCATGCCGTTAGGCCATTATTTCACTAATTTGGAGTCATTAACATTCTTTGGGTTTTAAAATTAAAGTTATTGTAGTTCACCTATTAACACATTTATCCAGAGCTATTTTAAGATGGGCACTGTCAAGATCAATATTGTATTTCCTTCCATTCGAACCCTGCCCCAGCCATGCCATTTCTAGTTTTAGTGGTTAAAGCAGAATAAATTGAGACCCATAACTGGGAAAGAATATTTTTCCTGCCTACATTTAATATGAGAATAATGACACAGTGTGTGTTTCTAAGAATTTAAGTAGCTTGTTAGGGATGAATTGCTAGTTTTCATTAACTGTGACTCTCTCTAACAGCAAAGACAGACTGGCAGCTATATGAGTTCATGGCATTGGTGAAAAAGAAGTCCAGTACTTGTACTTATATTATTATTTATAGAGAAGAGATCTCTCTAGCCAATAGATTTTGCACATGCAGTACACTGTAAACCTTTGGGTTTCACATCAGGAAAACTTGTTGTGGTACCAGAATCCTGTAGTTTTGCAAAAATTTGTGAAAAAGACTTGTGGAAAGTAACATAAAATGTTACAGATCTACTCAGGTGACTTTATTCTACCTCTTGTGTCTTGTCATTATTCTAATTTTTATGTTTGTGCAGCACCTAACACAATGCAGCCATGATCTGTGATTGGGGATTCTGGGAACTACAGTTATGCAAATAAAAATAATACAAAAATCCACACATTTGGTTTTAATTTTACCAGCAACTCCTGGTTAAGTCAGGAAGAAAGGAACAATAGTTTGTCTGAACCACTTAAAATAAAAAAAAGTCCCTACTTTAAAATGTAGAGATGTATGTAGCCCAATGTGGGGGAGAATTATTTTTTAGTAGTTAGAGAAGTCAGTGAGGAAAGAACTGGAGTCCCCTGGAGGTCAGTGGACAATTTGATCCTCAATTTTAAAATAGGCTTCATGATCTTGTAAAGGATGGATATTAGGTCTGGCGTGCCAGAGAGCTTGCATGTGTGTCAGGTTTGAATATTGATTGTTAGGGGATGGATTGTTACGCAGAAATGTTGAAACAGCATGTATGCAAAGTAGACCTTCCACAGCTAAGGTTAAGACCAAGTCAATTGCTCTTCCTTCTCAGAGATGGATTAAATCTGAAATTCCAGCATTAACTTCCTTTGCCCTGCAAGGCTCATAGGTTGTTTTTTTCCTGTTGTTTTTTATCCCCTTCAGCTTATGTTGTTATATAGCACATAACATAATGGGGCCCCGATCCCTGGGTAGGGCTCCAAGACTTGAATAAGGGGCCCCTATAACACAAAGAATAATATGTTGTTTCTGGAGGCAATTTTATTACTAAAATTAAGAAGCAAAACAGAAAATTTGTGAAACTTTACTGATTTCACCAATAGTCATCCTGGGTGGCTTGGATCAGAGAGTATGCAAAACAGAAATTGACGCACGATGCTTTTGCCTTGTTTTCCTAGTCTGTGCTTCTGCTGAATGGGTTTTGCACAAAAGAGAGTTATGTAGCCCTAAAAGGAGAAGAGAGAAAAATCCTTTGTATTGGGAATATCTTGTTCGTGCTAGCGTTTGGACTGGGAAACACTGGCATCTGTGCAATGTGGAGAGCAAAATACTGTGAAATTACAAGAACAATCTATCCTGCCTCGTTTACGTGTACAAATTAGGGAGAATGCATTGGATATTGCTCTGCTTTGATTTTTTGAGGGTTTTAGGTGGTAAACACTATTTTAATTCTAAACAGGCAATAGTCTAACTGAAACCCAGATAAAGCAGCACAGCATTATTTTCACCATCAGTGAACTTAGTCACCCTAGTGAGAGCAGATGCCTCTGTTGTCTCAGAGGATTCTACAGAAAGATTCAGTGCAATAGCTGGTCTGTGATATATTAAGCTGGAACATTGCACATTCATACAGGAGACGTGAGTATTTAGGATTCAGCACATCCTATCAACTGACTTGTTATTAATATCGTCAACTAAAAGTCATGCCAGCTCAGCAGGCCAACAGTCTCATCTTCCTGCTGAACAACAGCATAAACCTCATTTCCCTTGGAACAGTCTCTGCCTTCAGTTGGGAAGTATAATTAGAGCTTGGACGGTCACAGTTAAAATGATCAAACCAGGAGACCTAGAAACTGTTCTTGAGATGAAATATAAAGCATTATTTAATGGATATTTACTGCTTTTTGTTTTCTATTGCAGGATGTCTGAGATGACCACTGCCATCCATGTCCAAGCTGCTCTGCTCAGAAGGACACCAACCATATTCGAATGGGAGATGCAAGCTTCACCAAATCTCAGGGAGGTCACTGCATTTGTCAAGGCTGGGCAAGGCCTCAAACTGAAGATTTTAGGGATGAATTTGAAAGCATTTCTGTCCCATTGAAATAGAATAATGTAATGAGGTAAGTTTAAATCACCTTGCGTTCAGTTAGCCCTCTTTAGACCTACTTACCAGTATGTACAAGAGGGGTATCTAATCGGTTGGTTTAACTTAAATGGTAAGGGGATCGAAGTTAAAGTCAGGTTTAGCTTATTTTATCTTACACATACTTATACCCCCAACCCCCCATGTTCATTGCTGTTCTTGTTACACTCCTTTTTCTGGGCCCTTGGCTTGTGAGTTATACCAGTTTAGACTCAGTCAAGCTGGGTGGACTATAATCAGAAGTGATGTGTAAGTGGGGAGAGGAGTGCAGCATATTATAGATTGATAGAAAGCCACGAGGCTGAGGGAGTCCAGAGAGCTGGTGTGATGAGCATGTTGAGGAGGCCAAGAGAAGATGTGAATTACACATGCTTAGACTTGCCTCTGAATATGCTCTTTGTATCTATTCACTAGAAATGTATCTACAGACAGAAATGGCAAATAGGAAGGTATCTGTGTTATTCATGAAGCAGCAGATGCTTGAGCACTTCATTTATGATATCTAAATGACTATAGTAAAGTTTAGAGCATCACTTATGGAAATGTAAGTAAAACGTTCAGAAAACATTCAAATTTCGCTTTCCTTTGGCCTGCTGTATCTGAATTGCTACTGGGAATTATAGAAAAGTCTTATTTTGAGGCTGGGGAATAGAAAAAAAAGACAGTGCATTCTGGCTCTGTCATAGTGAAAATTACGGAAATGTCTTTGATGTCTCTTAGCATAAACGTTCATAAAACTTTGGAGAATAGATCCTTCAAGTCTATTGTTCTATAACGTATTTATTCACATCACAAAAGCTGCATTAAAATAACACTGAGGGTCTCAGAGATGCATTCACAGGGAAGGATTAACCTGCTGATCTGGCATCGTTGACAAGAGGCTGTTCAGGGTGAGCTGCTTGGCTGTGTTTAAAGAAAGTTTTGACTCTTATGCTTACCACCTTTCCACACCAGCTCACACAGGATGCATCTTGGGCCTCTTCAGAGTGGCTACATCTTCACTTGTGTGTGTAAGACCCCACACGTTTAAAACCCAGGACTGTAGACCTGCCAGACAGCTGGCATCTCCAGGCTGCCAGTGACAGCTGCAACCAGCTTGTGGACACAGACCATGTGTACCATGGGAAGTCCTGCCTAAAGAGTCTGACAGGCAGCAGCTTCATGGTGCCTGCTTGGCTTCCCGCCCAATATAAACCCAAGAAGCATTCCATGAAGGCCCAGCAACAGCATGGTTTGCCTGTAGATGCCATGATCATTCCTGCTCCTGAATGCCTGGCTTTGACCTCGGCTTGATTTGCACTTTGCCTCCTGACTTGGAGCCGAAACTGGACTCTGACCGTGGCCTAGAACCTGACTACGAACTCCTCTTTTCTTTCCAGTCTCAGGTTTTCACCTACTTGACCCCTGTTGGGATCCTGACAATGTCTGATGATTTGAATAAGGGGCCTCCACACTTCGTAGGTCACCCTGGTGTTGGCTGAAATTGGCCCAGGAAGTAGTGAATCTGAATTGTTTTTTGCCTTCCCTCTCTGTACCTCTTCAGACTTACATGGTCCTCACGTGTGCCGAGACTCAGACAGAACAGTACATCAATGAAGTAACGGCTCTGCTCTGCTTCTCTGCTTCTGAGCATAACGTTTTTGCAGCTCAAGTGAACCCTTACATGCTTAGGGGCTGTGAGGAGAGAGAAGATGGCTTTGTGGTTAAAGTTCAGAACTGAGAGTCAAGAGAACTCAGCTCTATTCCTGGCTGTGCCACAGATTTACTGTGTGATCATGACCAAATCCCTTGACTTAGCTTCATCTTTGACCATTTTTCCTCTAAGGGGTTTACCCTGTCTCAAACAGAAGTGATGGGCTTGATAGAGAAATTACTGGTCGAGAGTCTATGCTATGCAGGAGGTCAGATTAGATGATCATAATGGTCCCTTCTGACTTTAATATCTATGAAACAGAATACTGTTTACCTACTTTACGTCATAATTCATTAATATTTGCAACTTGCTTTGAGAACCTGGGATAAGTGCAAAGAATAAGTGTCATCTCCCATTTTTAAAACCTTCCATCTGAAATCTATATGAGTCTTTTATAGTTTTGGGGGTTTTTACATTTTTTTTCTAGTTCTCCCTCTGATTTTTTTCCAAAATGAAAAATAATTTTGCAGAAATAAACTGTCATTTCAAAATATTTGTCTCTTAAAATGTCCTTGCTACATGGGACAAATTAATAGAAATTCACAAATTTGCCTTGTAGGAGTTTCACCAACTTTTCCATGCAGAGCTTTATTTGGAGCCAAAAACAGTGATATTTTGCCCTTGCAAATATTTGTGAAAAGTCTTTTGAGGTGAACATTTTCATAATGAAAATTGCCATTCATTGCAGCTCATTGCAACCTATTACAAGATTTAAAGGGTTTGTGTCTCTCTATAGTTCAATGTGATTTTACATGACTGCAGGCTGCAATACAAAATAACTAGATCCTTTCTTGGAAGAACTGCCATTTCTCTCAACAAATATTGGTTCCAAATGTACAAAAGGTCAGAGAACACAGCCGCCACTGAATGCAGCAGACAAGCTTCTTATTAATTACTTCTGGAAAAAGTTGACATAAACCTCCCTAAATGAATTAAGAAAGGTAAATCTACTGATTACTCCACAGGTTGCTTGCTGGCCTTCTCTCCCTGTCAGAAGGAGATTAATACAGAAGCTGCCTCCTCCAGTCTTGTTAATAAATATTCACTGAGCCATTCCACAGAGAGATTTGATCCTGATTCTGGAGTCATACATGCAGCCTCGCTGTGAACCATTGGGATTCAGGTCAGCAGAAGGTAATCAGTTTAAACTTACACATTTTATGAAGTTTATTTCTTATCTTATGAAGTTATTTTTAATATAGAAAATAGATATTTCCTTTTTTCTACTTTTCAGTGCTTTTGCCTTTCTCCACAAATCTGAGAAGCACATGAAGGAAGAATTAATCCTAAAAAGGTACAAAATTGAATATTTAAATGAGGGGGATCACAGAATTCTGTACGCTAATGAGATAAGCAGCTTTGAGTGAAGGCTAATGCAGCTTTGGCCCATTTAAAGGCTTTTGATATGATCTTCAATTCTGAAGGGATAAAATGGGGCGGTTTCTTTTCTCAAGTGGGATCCTGCTCAGTATAAATTCCACAGGCTTCTTTTTCCCCATCAAGCTTATCCTGAGAGACTAGTTTCTGCCTTGCTGCCCTCTTGTTCGCCTCTCCCCCTGTATCTGGCTTGCACAGAGAAGCCCCTGTTGATGAATACTGGTTTTTGGTAAGATATAGGAAAGGTGTATCTTACATAGAAATTGAATTAGTCGGGAGCAAAAACCATTCCTGGAAATGGTTCGTAAAGGTAACCTGGACATCACAACATTCTCTTGTCCAATGACTTGCTTTCTTGCACAGAATTTGCAGTGCATCTTACTTGTTTGTTTGTTCATATATGATTATCTGGCATGTCAAAGATTAAATGTTTGTGCATTCACATGCAGGTTGTCACTCAGCAAGAGAACTATGCATCACTATACAAGAGTATTTTGAATTGTACTACTTCCATTCACTGCATTTTACAGCCTGCTACTGGCCCAGATGTTGCTTGAATGTCTTTCTGGTTTATCTTCTGCAAGTTGTTCCCTTGCAGCTAATTAGCCGCTTTGTGCATATGGAGAAGTGTTTTATTTTGCACGTTTTATTTGCATGATCAAATAATCAGCAGGTTATTGGTCCATCCATACTTAGCTCTTGGTTCTGGTTTCAGATTCTGGTAAAACCTAAGTCAAGGAAGAGTAAAGGGTTACTATGATCCTGTGAACAAAGAGCCCGTTCCACAGGCGCGTGGTGTATCCTGCATGGAAAGCTCAATGCACAGTGCCTGGTCTTGTGGAATTTCAAGGCAGAATAGCCCAAAGACAATTAGATGAAGGCTTTTCCTTTCTGAACAAGTGTTATTCAACTGATATTTTAATTACCTTTGAGGTAATAAAACAAGATTTATAGAGTGAGATACAGAAAGGAGAAGAAGAGACCACATGTAGGAGGGAGGCACAGTCCATGTCTTCCTAGTTCAGTCACCATAAGAACAGGTCACAAAATGTTTTAGTTAGGCCCAGGGTCCACTTCCCACTATCAGTTATTCTCTCCAGCCCAAAGATTGCTTCTCTTCCATTCTCAGGAACAGGGACATAGCCGAGTGGGAGGGTAAGGATCATGCTGTCCCTCCTATAATAAATATATATTTCCTAATTGCATCTACATAGGCAATTAAGTCAAACATATTAGCCTAAATGTCGTAACCATTCAATGGCGGAGGGAAGGGCATCCATGAAGGAACCAGGCAGCCTTGCCCATGGGTGCAGCCTGTAAGTATGTGGCCTAGACCCTCCCACATAAACACTGCAAAGGCCTCTTCCTTCCATCTTGAGCTCTCGCAGCACTGTTACAATTTAATGGAACAATAATGGGTGTAATTGAGCATATGCAGGATATTGACCTCTTGTCATCATCCCAGACAACCGCAGTGCTGATAAAGCAAACTCAATCTGCTTCTTCACCAATGGAAGGGTCTGGGGAAAAGTCAGTCAGTCCTAGGAAGGCCCATTTGATGTACTTACCATTTTCTATCTGAATTCACTGCCATTCAGTCCTGCCTGGAGAACTGTAAGTGACTGAAGAGCCCTGCTTGATGATAGGCAAAACTGAGCATGTCAGTCTTCTTAGTCTGGAAACCTTTCTAAGGCCTGCATGTATTTCTGCTATGTGCTTACTGGTCCCACAGAGAAGCTGAAGATGGAGACCGTAGGAACTAGCAATTATAGGAGAAGAGGATTGTGCCCAGTTTGTGTCATCTGAGCAGAGAGAGAGGAAGAGGAACAGCTGACTTGCATATTGGGATGTATATATGCTGGTGTACACTGTAAAATTGCCTCTATGGGCCTTCATGTGCTCCAGGACTACTCCCTGATTAGAGCAGGTTCTATTTCCTGATTCTTTCTATATAAATTATATTACAAATTCATTGCTAATATAGGAATATAAAAATAATTGCATCTCAGAATGGTACATTGAATCATCTGAAGCCCTAAAAGATTCTGGCTTGCATATATGTGTATATTAGAAATACATCTATCATTTTAGATCTCCGTAGCATTATGCTTTCTGTCTTTTTAATGTGTACAGCATATTAATTTACATGGCTTTTCAGAAAAGGACTAGTTTATTAAGGTTTGAAATCAGATGCATGTGGGATTCTCATGTAGTTATGGATTATGCAGCTGTCACCTATCTTTTACTCTGAAAAATATTACGAAATTGAGAAGTGCTATCTTTGATATTGTCTCCTGGGAGCAGAGCACATGATGACTAGACTTCCACAGTGGAAGAGATAGGTGAGGAGGTTAAGTAAATTTTCTTTGTGTAGTTCCCATTAAACTTCAATCAGAGTTACAGAAAGAAATTTCCTTTAGGCTTCTGCGAATACAGGTATTGGTTTGACTTTAATAAAAGTCATAACTGATCTCTGAGGTCTCCTGTGTAATGAGCTCAGCAAAATTCAGGCAAGTCCTTTGAGAGGCAAAGAGCCCCACTTAAACATCATAGTATCCTAATAATCCCATTCCAGAGCAGTCATCACATTATTTTAAAGGTCTTAATTTGCAAATTGTGATATTTGAAAGTTTTTTCTTTTTACATTATCAAAGAAAGTGAAGTGAGTATTTCTGAGATATGATCTAATTACAGAAACATTCTCCTTAAAAAAATAAAGAACAGTTGTGAAATGATTTTAAACAACAATGTACATTTGCATGACATGCTTGATACGGCCATTCTTAGCCTGTATTCTCTGTTGAAGCTACATTGGCATGAGGCCAGGATCCTATATCTGTTTTAATGAGCTTCACCAAAAAAGAAATGTTCCTTTATGATCTTGAAATGGACAGTGGACTGGATTACAGGGATTATTTTAAAAAAATTGTGAAGAAAATTGCTTTGTTGCTCTTTACTCACTTTCAGATATTAATAAATAAATCTATAGATGGCAATGAAGTTTGTACTGGCCTGGTTTTTCAAAATGCTGTGCGCCCACAGCTTCCATTGACTGCAGTGAGAGCTAGGGTCTCAACACCTTGAAATCAGACCATATAGTTATAGTGAGTTACCACATGTGTAAATAATAACACAGTTCAGCAATTATGAATTGCTGCTTTTTCTGGACACAGAGAAATGCGAAATATCTAATACACCCCTTTTGTGCTGAATTGATCCTGTTATGGATGTTGTTTGATTCATATAACGTTATTTGAAAGTCTCTAAACACTATTGAATTGTTACTAATACATAACACTCCTATCTTCATCCTGCTAGACAAGTGTAATTACAAAGTGTTTAGAGATAACTGCATTCAGTGGTGACTCTGCTGCTATCTCATGGCTACCCTCATTCTCAGCTGTTCAGCAGCGCCACATAAAATATTAGGATAGGAAGTAAAAAATAAAAATTCCCCAGAAGATGCAGTTGCACAGGGTATGCAACATCCCTAGTGGTTTAGAAAAATGGACATGCACTTCAGAAATCGTCAGATGTGGGACAAAACGTGGTTTTGGCTAGTGATTTTTCAAGTGTAGGCAGGAAGTTTTCCATTGCTGCAAGTGTGGCCATTTGTTAATGTGGAACATTTCTTAGGCATAGACAGAGACTGCTGGAGCATTCCTCCTGCTAGAGATCTGAATTAAGGCAAATGCCTGCCTTTATATTGTTAGCAGCCTTTCTACTTTCCAGCTTGCATACTTTTGCCAAAACAAATTAGTTGGTTCACTGGCTTTCCTCCTTGGGTTTTCAAATTGGAAAGTCTGCATTAGATGACGGAATCAAGCCAGTGAAAGCTGACAAACCTGACCAGAAATCTCAGGCAATCAGGAGCTAACTATACTTAAACAGGTAAAAGTTCTTACTCTGAGGAAAGGAAGCCTGGCCGAATAGAATTTTGTTTAATTTCCTTCTCATTCTTGGGAGGATTCAGATGCATGAATTAATCCCAGCCAGTTGCAGAGTCCAGGGAGGTTCCCAGCCAACTGAATGAAATGGAGGGTTTGTGCTGCACAAGCCACTTCCAGCCTCAGAGAAAATGGCTCCTTTGCTTTATTGAGTGCTGCTGAATAACTTAACAATGTGCTTGATCACGTGCAATCTGCAGATACGTTTTGAGAGATTTATCCGTTGGAAGAGTGTCTTTGAGGCACTGCAGAATATTTCTGCAGGTGGGAGAAGACTTCAGAATTTTGCATGGTTACTACTGCTTTAGTCTGCTTTAGTCATTGACCCATTCTGCTTCTTCAGTGGATACAGCAGAGGAGTATTTTTTGCCAATATAGTGGAGATTTAGTAAAGTACCTCCTGTAAGTTTCAGCCTATTTTGAAGACAGCAGGATAGAGTTAATTTTTGAAGATCTGTCTTATTTTATGTAAGGTGCACTCTTCATTATTTGCATTGTGCTTCCCCCATACTGTGGTGATGTGTACGTTATAAATATTCAGACAGAAAGCTAGATAGGGCATCTAGGACTGGGAAAGGGTCACACTAGGGAGATGATATAAATTTTAAAGTGCATTAAACAAAGTGGGTACAGGGCAGCTGGAAGATGGAGCTCTTACTCAGCGTGGATCTGACATTTTAACCACACCGTTGTCCCTAAAGGATGAAAGGCAAGAGTGGTGGCAGCAGCAGCTTCAGGCCTATCGATGGCTGAGCTAGACTCTGCATGGCAACAGCTGGTAGTTGTGCTGTGCTCCTCCCACTAGCTTTGCTTTGGAAAGCTTTGAAATAAACTTCTGTTTTCTTCTGCTCCCCACAATGGAGCTCAGATGAGAACTGGGAGGCAAAAAACTGGCAGAGCTTTGCTGGAGACCTTTGGAGTCTGTTGTCAGAGTGTTTGCTTCATAGCTTCAACATTCACTTATTTATAAACAAGACAGGGCCAGCAAACATCAATCATCTTTCCATTATTGCCTTTGCTATCAGAAGGAAACAGGTTACTGCCATGAACAAACCTGATATGGACGGAGGGAATTTATATATAATTTGCATTAATCTTCCCACTGAGCATTACTAAGTTGGCTTCAAGTTTAGAAGGAAAGAAGCTTCTTCGTTCCTGACGTACTAGAATATTAGCAGCAAAGGGTGCTATTGATTAGCACTGCCCACTACCAGAAAAAGAGCCAAGATTGGTTTATTTTTATCAGATTTGATGAAAAGCCCATCTCCAGACCTCTAGGCACTGTTATATTTTCATAAGCCTTTGCATCAGAATTACTTTGGGCCAGTGCCCTTCACACCAAACACAGGGAAGCATCAAGACAGGAACTGTCACAGCTGCAGCCTTGCCACAGGAAATCTCTGTCTCGACATGCATGGTCAGTCTGTAGGACGGCTTTTGTTATAAAATACCCTAGCAAATGTACCCTGTAAATGGTGCCCCAGGAGGGCACTATTGTGTGTGGGATGGATAGCTCAGTGGTTTGAGCACTGACCTGCTAAACCCAGGGTTGCGAGCTCAATTCTTAAGGGGGCCATTTAGGGAACTGGGGCAAAAATCTGGGGATTGGTCCTGCTTTGAGCAGGGGGTTGGACTAGATACCTCCTGAGGTCCCTTCCAACCCATTATTCTGTGAAATGTCTCCTCCACCAGCACCAGCAAATCTTACCAGTCATGGCACACTCCCATGAGAGCAGACCATGCCTTCCACTCACCTTCAGCTGGCAGGGGGTTGGAGACCCTCAGCCTGGCATTAGAATTCAGCCTGCATTTACCTCAGGTGGGCACAGAGGAATTTCAGGGAACGCACTCTTCTGCTCTTTTTGTGACTGGTGGAAGGGAAATAATTTATTCCATCTCTAGAATACATCTAGGATTAACTCCTGAAAGGCTGGAAGCATCACAGCATGGGCAGATACTGCATCTGCTTTGCTTAAAACGACATATCAGGCTTATGTATGTGTGAGCGATCCCAGTGTCTGGGCACCTGGAGATTAAAAAGGATTAATAAGAGTTGGGGGGGGTGACATTTTGTAGCTGATAAATTAGAATCTGTTTCTGAGTGGAGGGGGAATTGTAAGAACATTTTAACTTAACCATCACAATGTAGAGGATCAATTTTTCAGGGCATAGAAGTATATTTTCTATCTTAATGGTAAAGTTTGCTGCTGACAACACTGGAGGCTCAATCATTTCCCCAAATGCCTGTTGCTCATTTATACATATAAGCAATGGCTACATGGACCTTTGCATTTTCCATTCATTACTGCTTCATTACTGCCTAACAATATAGATGAAGTACCCACCAAATGAAACAAAATAATTAATTACTGAACATAATGACACCATTTAGCCCTAAATTTTCACAGCTACAACAAGGATTAACTAAATATGTAATGCATCACTGAGCCATTTAACAGAGCATCATAACTCTTTCTATTCACTATAAATTGTAACATGGAATTGTTTTTGTAATGCTAATTGCCTTATCTTCATAAATTCTACAGTCTTACATAATTTAACCAGTATTGTAGCAGGATTTCCCAAGAATAAGAAAGCAGGTGCCGTCAATGGTAATTTAAATAAGAAAAGCCATGTTAAGTGGTTCTTCTCTCACTAGTAATAGAAATTAATTAGCTTTGAACTGCTTTGGAGATTTTACATTTTTTTGCTGTAACCTGTCATGTTTTATAATTGTATGGAAAGTAGTTTTGATTTGATCACATTATTAAGTGACTGAGAGGACTGTGCTGGATGGCAGAGGTACATCCATTGAATGTCAACCTGGATGCATGCAGAGGCTGCAGAGAGTAACTTCAAATCTTTAAAACAAGTCTTTGATTGTGTGTTAGAAGGTTGTGCCTCCAGACTGCTAAACGCTTTTCCCCTTCAAAACTAGTGGCAGGTCAGCATCGTAAAGCATAGTTGCTGTGGGTTTAATTCTAATCTCATGTATGGTGTTGTAAATCGGGAATGATCCCATTACAGCCAGTGGCATTACATCAGAGTAAAATTGGTATGAGAGAGAATCAGGCCCTATATGTTAAATAAAATTTCAATACTTGTGCACACAGTGGAAATGTCATACAAAGCTATAGAATTCCATCAAGTGATTCTAGGGACCTCATGAGCGGAGAGCAGCTCTCTGTTCCTGAAATGCAGGACAGCATCTTCTTGTATTATATCGCTGCCTATTTGTTTTTATTATAAGGGTAGAATGAGTCTATTAAAATTTGTCTGTTTACATTTCTTATTCCAAAAAAATCATTAGTATCAACAGTGTGTCACTGCACTATTAAAACTCCTGCCTGACATCACATCCATATTAATAGGCTTTGTGTGTTGTTAGTAACCATAGCCAGTCGTGTGCTGTATCAGCTATACCATGCTACCTCTCTATATAATTAATAGGTCATAATTAACCCTATTAAATACATTTCCCCTTTTTGGAGGTTGGAGTGTGCCTCTTATAGTGATTTTGTTAGTGGAGTTTATTGAATTTGTGTTTGTTTCTGTGGCTGCCAGGGTAATTTTATCTGTAGATAATTGCCAGAGTCTGTGTTGTGTGTATGTTTTTTAAAATATTGTCTACGGTTTGAGACGGGCGCCCTTTGGTTTACATTTGAATGAATTAATAAATATTGAAAAATAGATTCATAGATTCATAGACTCTAGGACTGGAAGGGACCTCATGGCAGGACCAAATACTGTCTAGACCATCCCTGATAGACATTTATCTAACCTACTCTTAAATATCTCGAGATGGAGATTCCACAACCTCCCTAAGCAATTTATTCCAGTGTTTAACTACCCTGACAGTTAGGAACTTTTTCCTAATGTCCAACCTAAATCTTCCTTGCTGCAGTTTAAGCCCATTGCTTCTTGTTCTATCCTTACAGGCTAAGGTGAACAAGTTTTCTCCCTCCTCTCACTACCTCCTGATGAGACACCCCTTTTAATGATACTTGAAAACTGCTATCAATTCCTTCCGTCAGTCTTCCTCTTTTTCCCCAAACAGGAAACACTCCACTCCTCTCACCTTCCTTACCATAGGTCACTTCGCGTTCTCTAGGAACCTTTACACCCACTACCAGTCTTGTGCTAGCTTTGCTCCTCTTTGCTCTGGACCTCTTGCCAATTTCTTTCTCCTCTCAAACATCTTCTCTTTCTTGAAATCGGTTGGCCCGAACTGTGACAAGAATATACTCCAAGTTGAGGCCTAGACCTGCACCAGAGTTGAGAGAGCGGAAGAAATGATCTCGTGTTCCTCGTGTCCTTGTTTACCACACAAGACCTGTTAATTGACAGATATGCATCCCCAGAAATCCTCATATTTCTTTTTGCCAAACAACAGGACGATCTACACCATCACACTGTTTGACTCGTATTTTTATTTTTTTTAGGCTTGTGGCTCTCAA